>NC_084615.1:62661491-62721491 GCF_033978795.1 Nerophis ophidion | reverse complement strand
AATATTATGTATGTGTATGACAGCAATTTAATGTACAGCCCCACATCAGCAGCCATTGTTTATGAAATAACTTATTGATGGTCCTTTGTAAGTTCTCATATATTAAACAAAACCCTGTATAAAATAAAAGGTCATAGTTCATCTCGAATGGAAATGTGTCTGAACAAGGTCAGAGTTGGGGTTTTGTGCATGTAGTTTAGTTGAAATGTTTTGTCATATGAAGTATTGTGAAGATTTGTGCTGTTATCACAAACTACCTCTTTTCTGTATATGTATGAGTAAATTAGCATTGGTGTCTTTGCAGATTTAGACTTTCAGATGTGACCTTTGTTGTCTAAATGTCAGGAAGATTGGAAAGTGAGCCCACAGTGGAAGGGCACACTTATGTAATATGCTCCCTCTGCCTCTCACACACATGCACACAAACACAGAGCAGGGGGAAAAGCTTGTTTGAGAACGGCTGTCATATCTCAGCTGTGATGCCACATACAGCTCTTTGCAATTCACTGAAAGCCTCACTTTCATGAGCCCTCGCTTTTATCTGAATGTATATGCAGAAAGTGCCGTAGAAATTATTTATGGGTTTAAATATAGTGATGCACTTCTTTTGGCGTTATTCTTTCAAACATACTCTTAGATCTTTCGGAAAGAAAACAAACAAAGCTCTATGTGAAGTTGTATTAAGTGGTTGATTGGGGAACTGGTTTTGGAGTTTTGGGACTACTGAACTAATCTAAATCCATTCATCCATCCATCCATTTCCTACCGCTTATTCCCTTTGGGGTCGCTGGGGGCGCTGGTGCCTATCTCAGCTACAATCGAGCGTAAGGCGGGGTACACCCTGGACAAGTCGCCACCTCATCGCAATTATTTATAATAAAAACAAATGTTCAATGTAATGTATAAAAATGAGCTGCTTGTGTTAACTGCACCGTCCAATTGTTATATCTTGTTTTCTTATTAAATTTATCAGTCCACATGGAGTTGCAATGCCAAGACATTGGAAGACAATAGTGAATAGGCAGGCGATGGTGTGTTGCCCTAGGAAGTAGTCAAATTTTGAGCCCCACTAATCAATCGATCAATAGAGGTTTACTTATATAACCCTTAATCACAAATGTCTCAAAGAGCTTCACAAACCACAACCAAATCAGGCCAAAAATAAAAACTCAACACAATAGGAACAACAAAAAACCCTGGAAGAGGCCGCAGATGTCGGCGATGCTACTTTATTAAACAAATATTTAGGATTGTTTTTATTGAGGTTGATGAGATTGGGGTAGAAATTAGTTTTAGCTATGGTAAGAGTGTGTTTATAAGTTATTAAACTGCCACTCTATGCTTGATGGAAAACCTCAAATTTAGTTGCACGCCATTTGCGTTCCAGCTTTCTACATTATAGTTTATGAGCTCTGGTTTCGTCTGTGAATCATGAGGTATGCCTTTTAGGGGCCTTTTTTAGCTTTAGCAATGCTATACTATCAATGACTTTGTGCAGGGCGTCATTATAGTTGTTGGTGAGGTTATTAATAGAGCCCACATAATTTGGAAATGGTTCTATTACCAAGGGCATTAGGCTAGCAAGAGTCGCAGTTGTAGCAGCATTAGTATTGCAGCTGCTAAAGCATTGGTTACTAGCTTGTTGACAACGAGTCAGAATTTTGAATTTTATGAGGTTGTGATTGGACATTGCTTTAGTGTACGGGAAAACCATAGATAGTGTGTCACTAACTTTGGTTTTCCCGTGGCGATGTGTGGGCTCATTAATTTTTTGTGTAACACCATAGTTATGAAATTATAGTCTGGCGCGCCACACACGTAGGGTCTGACAGGGTATTCGTATAGCTATTATAATCACACATAATAATTATATTATCTGTGTGCGTCACTAGATCAGCAACAAACTCGGAAAATTTGCTGATAAAGTCCGAATACGGCCAAGGGTGAGATAGATAACAGCGAGATGGAGAGGTAGCGGTGTGACAGACCTCATAGTAAGTACTTAAAATTATTAATATGCATTACTACCTGTAGGTTAGGGCTAATGTTAAGGTTTTCATTAGATATTAGTGTGACCCCCCCATTGTTTTTAAGCTGATGGGCAATATGTCCACACTTATAGTCAGGAGGAGATACCTTGTTGAGCGAAAAACAAATCATCTGTTTTTTGGCAAGTCTCACTGAGACCAATGCCATTAAGATTGTTGTCTCTAATTACCTCATTAACTAATAACGCTTTGGGAGACAATGATTGGGTGTTTAAAAAGCCCATATTTTAGATTGTGGGTTGTTTTGAGGCATATTTGTTTATGGTATCCGTAGTACTGATGTTAACAACGTTTTGCGTAGCGCGCCTTAAATAATTTAGATCACAGCTTGGAATTGAGCTGTCACCTTATCGTGGTAGAGGAGTTTGCGTGTCCCAATGATCCTAGGAGCTATGTTTTCCGGGGGCTTCAAGAACCCCTGGTTGGGTCTTCCAAGACGAATAGATCGTAGGTGAGGGATTAGACAAAGAGCAGCTCAAAGACTTCTATGGAAATACAAGAACTGAGACTCAGATTTCCCTCGCCAGACGATGGGTCACCGGGGCCTCCCTCTGAAGCCAGGCCTGGAGTTGGGGTACAAGGCAAGCGCCTGGTGGCCAGGCCTGTAACCATGGGGCTAGCCGGGCACAGCCCGAAGAGGCACCGTGGGTCCCCCCCTCTAATGGGCTTACCACTTATGGGAGGGGCAATAGAAGTCAGGTGCAATGTGAGCTGGGCGGAAGCCGAAGGCAAGGCACTTGGTGGTCTGATCCTCGGTTACATAAGCTAGCTCTTGGGACATGGAGAAGTTCCGGCTGGATATTGTCGGACTCACTTTGATGCACAGCAATGGCTCTGGAACCAGTTCTCTCGAAAAGGGCTGGACTATTTTCCACACTGGCATTGCAGGCAGTTAGGGGTGAAGGAATGGGGTAGCAATTCTTGTTGCCCCCCCCAGCTCAAAGCCTGCACGTTGGAGTAAAACCCAGTGGACGAGAGGGTAGCTTCCCTCCACCTTCGGGTGAGGGGACTAGTCCTGACTCTTGTTTGAGCTTACGCACCAAACAGCAGTTCAGGGTACCCCCTAGGGCTGGGCGATATATCGATATACACGATATATCGCGGGTTTGTCTCTGTGCGATATAGAAAATGACTATATCATGATATCCGAGTACATGTTCTCACGCAGTTGTTTTTAGCTGCAGGCATTAGACTCCAGGCTTTCCTCGCTCTTTCCTCTGTCTCCTTCTCACAGACAAGCAGGCGCACATTCTTACATACATCACACACTGTCACGTCATACGTCACATACGTGTACGCCCTCGCCCAGCAGAGAGGTAGCGGTGTGGCCAACGTTAGCTGTGATGCTGCGGGTTGTTGCGAGAGAAAGAACGTGCGAATCTCGTAACAATTGAAGGAAGAATTAATTCCCAAGAAAAGAACCATCGTCTGGCGGTGGTTCGGCTTCAAGCGGGAATATGTCGATTAGACAACTTTTATTTGTCATATCTGGGGCACAAGCGTTGCTACCAAAAGTAGCATTACTGCTAATATGTATCATCATTTGAAAAGTCACCTGCTAATAACTTAAATAAATACAGTTTTGGTAAATTGACTTAGTTGTAATTTTCCTTCCCTGCAAGAAAGTTTAAAAGTAGCATATGTTAGTGCAGTATGAACAAGAATGTTTTAATGTAGACACATAGAATCACCATTCTGCTGTGATTATATGTATCCAGTGTTCATTCAAGGCTAAGGCAAAGTACCAAGAAATATATTGTATATCGCGATATGGCCTAAAAATATCGCGGTATTGAAAAAAAGCAATATCGCCCAGCCCTAGTACCCACCCTTTTTGGATACACTCGAGGGAGTACTGGAAAGTGCTCACCCGGGTGATTCCCTTGTCCTACTGGGGGACTTCAACACTCATGTTGGCAACGACAGTAAAACCTGGAGAGGAATGATTGGGAAGAATGGCCGCCCGGATCTGAACCCGAGTTGTGTTTTGTTATCGGACTTTTGTGCTCGTCACAGATTGCCCATAATAAACACCATGTTCAAACATAAGGGTGTCCGTATGTGCACTTGGCACCAAGACACCCTAGGCCGCAGTTCCATAATCGACTTTATAGACCTGGCAGGCTCAAACGCATTATGAAGGTCTGCTGGGAATGTCTAGCAGAGTCTGCTGTCAGAGTTTCAATTCCCACCTCCGGAAAAACTTTGAACATGTCACGAGGGAGGTGCTGGACGTTAAGTCCGAGTGGACTATGTTCCGCTCCACTATAGTCGAGGCAGGTGATTGGAGCTTTGGCCGCAAGGTAGTTGATTCCTGTCATGGTGGTAATCCTACAACCCGCTAGGGAGGCCGTGAAGCTGAATAAAGAGCCATCTAAAGTTAAAGTACCAATGATTGTCACACACATACTAGATGTGGCGAAATTATTCTCTGCTTTTGACCCATCACCCTTGATCATCCCCTGGGAGGTGAGGGGAGCAGTGGGCAGCAGCGGTGCCGCGCCCGGGAATCATTTTTGGTGATTTAACCCGAAATTCCAACCCTTAATGCTGAGTGCCAAGCAGGGAGGTAATGGGTCCCATTGTTATAGTCTTTGTTATGACTCAGCCGGGGTTTGAACTCACGACCTACGGATCTCAGGGCGGACACTTTAACCACTAGGCCACTGAGTAGGTCGATATCAGGTTCTTTAGGCTTAAAGAACTCCGAAGACAGCAGACAGGTACTGACAGGCATAGCGGTGTGCAGCTTCAGCGGTCGCAGAGGCAAAAAGTTTGGGGAAGCCATGGAAAACAACTTCCGGACGGCTTCAAAGCGATTCTGGACCACCATCCGTCGCCTCAGGAAGGGGAAACAGGCCACTGTCAACACCGTGTATGGTTATGAGGGTGTTCTGCTGACCTCGACTGCGGATGTTGTGGATCGGTGGAGGGAATACTTTGAAGACCTCCTCAATCGCACCAACACATCTTTCTATGAGGAACTAGTGCCTGGGGAATCTGTGGTGGGCTCTCCTATTTCTGGGGCTGAGGTAGTTAAAAATCTCCTCTGTGGCAAGGCCCCGGGCATGGATGAGATCTGCCTGGAGTTCCTTAAGGCTCTGGATGCTGTAAGGGTTGTCTTGGTTGACAAGACTATGCAACATCGAGTAGACATCGGGAGGCGGTACCTCTGGTTTGGCAGACCTGGGTGGTGGTTCCTCTCTTTAAGAAAGGGATTTGGAGGGTTTGTTCCAACTATCATGGGATCACACTCCTCAGCCTTCCCGGTAAGGTCTATTCAGGTGTACCGGAGAGGAAGCTGCACCGGATAGTTTTCGTCCTGGTCGTGGAACTGTGACCAGCTCTATACTCTCAGCAGGGTCCTTGAGAGTGCATGGTAGTTTGCCCAACCAGTCTACATGTGCTTTGTGGGATTGGAGAAGGTATTTGTCTGTGTCCCTTGGGAAGTCTTGTGGGTAGTGCTCATAGAGTATGGGGTGTCGAACTGTCTGATTGTGGTGGTCTGTTCCCTGTACGATCAGTGTCAGCAGTAAGTCAGACACGTTTCCATTGAGGGTTTGGACTCTACCAAGGCTGCCCTTTGTCACAGATTCTGTTCATAACTTTTATGGACAGAATTTCTAGGCGCAGTCAGGGCGTTGAGAGGATCCTGTTTGTTGGCTGCAGGATTAGGTCTCTGCTTTTTGCAGATGATTTAGTCCTGATGGCTTCATCGAGTGGGAAGCGACGGGGTGAGAATCAGCACCTCCAAGTCTGGGTCCATGGTTATCGCCCGGAAAAGGGTGGAGTGCCATCTTGGGGTAGGAAGGAGATCTTGCCCCAAGTGGAGGAGTTCAAGTACCTCAGAGTCTTGTTCACAAGTGAGGGAAGAGTGGATCGTGAGATTGACAGGCGGATCGGTGTGGCGTCTTTAGTAATGCAGACACTGTATCAATCCATTGTGGTGAAGAAGGAGCGGAGCCGGAAGGTAAAGCTCTCAATTTACCGCTCGATCTGCGTTCCCATCCTTACCTATGGTCATGAGCTTTGGGTTATGACCGAAAGAACAAGATCACGGGTACATGCGACCGAAATGAGATTCCTTCGCCGGGTGGCAGGGCTCTCCCTTAGAGATAGGGTGAGAAGCTCTGCCATCCGGGAGGAGCTCAAAGTAAAGCCGTTGCTCCTCCACATTGAGAGGAGCCAAATGAGGTGGTTTGGACATCTGGTCAGGATGCCACCCAAACGTCTCCCTAAGGAGGTGTTTAGGGCACGTCCGACCGGTAGGAGGCCATTGGAAAGACCCAGGACACGTCGGGAAGACTTTGTCTCCCGGCTGGCCTGGGAACGTCTCAGGATCCCCCGGGAAGAGCTCGACGAAGTGGCAGGGGAGAAAAAATTGTGGGCTTCCCTGCTTAGGCTACTGCCCCCGCGACCCAACGTCGGATAAGCGAAAGCAGATGGATGGATGGATGGTATCCATGGTACTAATATTAATAACGTTATGTGAATTTCGCGTAGCGCTTTAAACAATTTTGATCACACCTTGGAATTGATTTGGTGGGGATTTAGAGATTATTTGTCTGGTGCTGCGATAGATTTAACGCTTCCCTAATTTGCCACCTCAGTAGAATTCATGTGTACCTCTGGCACAGTCACTACAGAAAAAAACATTGTGTATTATCTATTATTCTACGAGAAATGCTATTTGTGCAGGAATTATCCAGCCAGGCGCTGGTTAGCTCTATTTTAACTGACTCCTCACCCTAGACTTACAGGCACTGTCAATGCCCATGTCTGAACTATCTCTAGTGTAGTTAGGCAAGTGTGACTCAAACAGTAATCTATGTTTCTTTTTATTTTATTTTTATTTTTTATTAGTCCAACAAAATGATATTCTAACACAATAATAATTCAATTTCAAACCAAACCCGGCCCAGCAACAGATTAGCAATCAACAGAGTAATTGAGAGGACACACAAACATGACACAAAACAATCCAAAGTAGTCAAACAAAAATGAATAATATCAACAACAGTGTCAATATTAATGAGAACTCTAACATAACAGTGATTAAAAATCCCTCATTTACAGTTTAGTGTTTTTTATTGAGTATGTCATAGTCAGTTCCATATCATACATGTAGTACATACTATACATACATATCTCCAGAGAACAGGCTTTTGCTCAATGGCAATATTATTATTTACAAAAAAGAAAAGAAAATTAGGCCCTGCGATGAGCTGGCGACTTGTCCAGGGTGTACCCCGCCTTCCGCCCGATTGTAGCTGAGATAGGCGCCAGCGCCCCCGCGACCCCAAAAGGGAATAAGCGGTAGAAAATGGATGGATGGAAAAGAAAATTAAATTAAACATATCTCAAAAGGGTAAATGGGAAGAAGTATAAATGATTTGAATCCCTCCCCCTACATTATCATCACAGCCATTAGAAAGGGTGATTGCGCCTGCACGGTTAAGGTGAAGGTCATCCCTCCTCAGCAAGCCCGGTTTGCCACAGAAAGAGGGCCAATTATCAAAAAATGTTAGTCCCTGTTCTCTACGAAATCTAGCCAGCCACCTCTTATCGTTGCCTCTCACAGGCAGGGGTCTTGAGACAAGTACTCGATGACAAGACATCTTTCTAGCAAGATTACAAGTCCTCGCAATGTTCTCCCATCTCTGACTGTCTCATCCTAGTGTCACACAAACACAAATTGTTTGTACTGTATGTTTTGTACTTATTACACAATTGATGTTTGATTGCAATGTGCATCTCAGTTGTAGTTTTCATTAATAAATTTGGAGGTGGTAAAATCACCATGTAAAATTGCTATAATCAAAAGTCTGTACAGTATATGGCAAAGCCAATGTGAATTAACATCAATCTAGCACATTTAGGAAAAGTGAAGCCTTACTTTATATGTGAGCATTTTTACTATGAGGCATACTTGCTGTTGGCATGGGGAATTGCAACATTACCTCGATGCAGTTTGGCCGAGTCTCCTCTGAGTGCTGTTTGAGTTATTGTTTCCTCACCAATTGTCTGAACCGGTTCATAGTCTGCAAGCGGACGTGATGTCACAAGCAACAGAAGTATTGAAATGCAGCACCGTTTGATTTTCCATTAATCGATACCTGGTGGTACTGACAATTGGTGTCTATAAAAGCACCAAATTTGGTACCCATATCTTCTTGTATTTATTTTTGTTGGCCAAATTAATGCACCTAAGCACATGGTTTAGCTGGGGAACAACAAAGCTTGTTTATGAGACTTCGTGTTTATAGGCTGCTATATGTTTTATATTGACATTGTTTGTGTTTTATTAATGTCAGAAATTATACATTTATACAAACATTTGTGAATTTCTGCCAAAAAGGGAATAAGCGGTAGAAAATGGATGGATGGATGCTCAAAATATTTACATAATTTTACGGTTTCCAATACAGTATGTTACACCCTCCCTACCCCCACAGTTAAACTTATTCCATCACCTAGAGCAGGGGTCGGCAACCTTTACCACCCAAAGAGCCATTTTGACCCGTTTCACAAAATAAAGAAAACAATGGGTGCCACAAAACTCTTGACATTTCAATCAATCAATCAATGTTTATTTATATAGCCCCAAATCACAAATGTCTCAAAGGACTGCACAAATCATTACGACTACAACATCCTCGGAAGAACCCACAAAAGGGCAAGGAAAACTCACACATTTAAAATGAAATAACTCTGCATACTGATTTTTTTTTTTTCTTCGTGCTATGTATTAACCAGGGGACTCAGACTCGCGGCCCACACTTTAATGTGACAATTTAATGTTTGTGCGGCCCGTGAGTTTTAAATTAATGCCGTTTGACAGCATCACACTTGCCAACCCTCCCAAACTTTCCGGGAGACTCCCGAATTTCAGAGCAACTATTCTCGCGAATGTCTGCTGATTTTCGCCCTTCAACATCAATACGGGCGTGCTATGAAGGCGCTCCCTTTACAGCCCTCTACAACAGTGGTTCTCAAATGGGGGTATGCGTACCCCTGGGGGTACTTGAAGGTATGCCAAGGGGTACGTGAGATATTTTAAAAATATTCTAAAGATAGCAACAATTCAAAAATCCTTTATGAATATATTTATTGAATAATACTTTAACAAAATATGAATGTTTGATTGATTGATTGATACTTTTATTAGTAGATTGCACAGTACAGTACATATTCCGTACATTTGACCACTAAATGGTAACACCTGAATAAGTTTTTCAACTTGTTTAAGTCGGGGTCCACGTTAATCAATTCATGGTACAAATATATACTATCAACATAATACAGTCATCAAACAAGTTAATCATCATAGTATGTACATTGAATTATTTACATTATTTACAATCCGGGGGGTGGGATGAGGAGCTTTGGTTGATATCAGAACTTCAGTCATCAACAATTGCATCAACAGAGAAATGTGGACATTGAAACAGTGTAGGTCTTATTTAGTAGGATATGTACAGCCAGCAGAGAACATAGTGAGTTTACATAGCATAAGAACAAGTATATACATTAGAAGTACATTTGAGTTGATTATAATCCGGGGAGATGGGATGTGAATGGAGGAGGGTATTAGTAAAGTGTTGAAGTTGCCTGGAGGTGTTGTTTTAGAGCGGTTTTGAAGGAATATAGAGATGCACTTACTTTTATACCTGTTGGGAGTGCATTCCACATTGATGTGGCATAGAAAGAGAATGAGTTAAGACCTTTGTTGGATCGAAATCTGGGTTTAACGTGGTTTGTGGAGCTCCCCCTGGTGTTGTGGTTATGGCGGTTAAGGAAGTAATTTGACATGTACTTCGGTATCAAAGAGGTGTAGCGGATTTTATAGACTAGGCTCAGTGCAAGTTGTTTTACTCTGTCCTCCACCCTGAGCCAGCCCACTTTGGAGAAGTGGGTTGGATTGAGGTGTGATCTGGGGTGGAGGTCTAAAATTAATGTAAGTTCATAAACTGTGCAACAATGCAATATTCAGTGTTGACAGCTAGATTTTTTGTGTACATGTTCCATTAATATTGATGTTAAAGATTTATTTTTTTGTGAAGAAATGTTTAGAATTAAGTTCATGAATCCAGATGGATCTCTATTACAATCCCCAAAGAGGGCACTTTAAGTTGATGATTACTTCTATGTGTAAAAATATTTATTTATAATTGACTCACTTGTTTATTTCAAACAAGTTTTTAGTTATTTGTATATCTTTTTTTCCAAATAATTCAAGAAAGACCACTAAAAATGAGCAATAGGTTGCACTGTTGAACAATTTAATAAATCAGAAACTGAGGGGGGGGGTTGAAAATTATGCAGCTGAGCCACATTAGAGTGATCAAAGAGCCGCATGCGGCTCTGGAGCCGCAGGTTGCCGACCCCTCACCTAGATCATACTTGGCATTGGCACATTAACCATGCTAATAAAAATATATTTAAAGATTGTGTTTCTGTAGCTTCATATATTCCAAACATATTCATACATATCAATGATTGGAATGTATCCATGGTGCACTCGACAACAAGTCGAATCATTGATGTTTAGTGCACATCTCACTTTTTCATTGCAAGAATGACTTGTTTTAGTGCCTATAGTTTTAAATCATGTCAAGTCACTATGTCATCATTATTTGTTTATTACGTTATGCAATATAGTGCCTAAAAATGTTTTAAATGAATGTGGTATTGTAATTACAAATCAGTGCTTGCCTCTTTTGTAAATTATTGCACTATATACCCTTATTATTTGGATTTGTGTATAGCCCTACAAATCATATAAACACAAACTGGATTGTTTTGTTGTGGATATCAGATTTTACAACAATAATTTTACGGAGAAATACATGGAGTCTGTATATATCCCTCATGCTGAAAGTGAGATTACAAATGTGAGTAATTACTTGGGATCGATTGGCAAGATCGCCTCAGGCAGAATGGCATAAAATGCTGACATCATGCCAGTGAGATTATTAGATGGTGATCACTTTGAATGTGATCCTATTATGGTCATTTATCACATGAGTGTTGTGGTAGATGAAATGATACATCGGCAGGTTGAGGCGATATTTTTAGAAAGGGTGTGGGAAGAAAGAGGTTATGATTTCATCCTCGGTGGTCAATGAAGTCAGCGAGGGGCTGGCTGTGCCCCTCCCCGCCTGGTGTGATGTCTGATGCCAGGAGTCTAGCAGTGAAGGCTGATGAGTATTAATTCAGGACCGCCTCTCGAACACCCCCCCCCCCCCCCCCCCCCCTCCCTCCCTCTCTCTCCCTGGTCCCCACTCACTGAAAGGCAGCTCTGCAGCTGCAAAAAGCCTTGCACACAGTTTGTCCCCCGCTTGCTTTGAGTATCTGCAGCCCGGAAAGCCGCACTGTTGTATAGGGGAAGAGGCGAGACACCGTTTGGTGTTGACCAGCAGGGTGAAATCGCGGTGCAGACTGATGACGATGATGATGGTGAGGATGATGCATCCCTTCCTGTGCCATTATGAATTGCAAGACGCAATGTGAAGAGGCGTATCGGCATCTTTTTTCCACGTTTCGCCCAGCCGCAAAGGTGGATTACATGCTCGCTTGGGGTCTACAGAGCAGAATTCAGCCCGACTAAGAGCGCATCTCCCGGCCCGCAGCGCTGCGCCATGGCCTTGGACGTCCAGACTTGCGCGGTGTTTACGGTGATCGCGTTGCTGGTGCTTGTGAACGTGCTGTTGATGTTCATCCTCGGTACTCGTTAATGGATCTGCGATCGGGGCCCGGTTCACAGCGCACCTCACTGTCACACAGGAGAGGAGAGACAGGCTGTGCGCGGTGGTCGAGAGCGGGGACACCCGGCGCTCCATCACGGCTACGCGTTGAAATGAATGACGTTGGTACAACATAATGTATTTTGTGTTACCCCCTCCCTGATTCTCCGTAATGTATTGTGCCCGCTCGCTTGTCGTTTGGTGTTGTCTGGTGATGGTCGTAGTGGTGCGGACACAGATTTGTGATGCTCTAACCTTTTCCAGTTCACTGCAATTATTCCCCCATATAAACATATCCCCTTCGTCGATCTCCTCTCCTTTTCTCCTCCATGTTGTAAATCATGGCTTATGAGCATGGATTCATGTAATTGTGGCATCTGTGCGATCATTGGGATGAAACCTGCACTCAAACCCATCCTGCTGCTGCATGATTTTTTTCCTAAAACACAACCTGGCAGCCACTAAAGACAATGTGATATTCTGGGCAAATAGGCTTAAGAGTAAGAGATGAGTGCTCCAGATTCTGCGGAATCATGATAACAACCAGTAGTAGACAAGGCTAGGCTAATACAGACAGGCCTGCACTCCAGGTTTCCCCCATTTTAGATGCAGCTAAACTCAGGTCCCATTTCACAGCCTGCAATATTCACACTTCAACAAAACATGTTTCAGAGGCTCATGGCTGATTGGCCATTTGAAAATATATCAGATTTTTTTTTTATCCACCAAGTGAAAAAGCTTTTCAAGGGTGACGTGTTTACATCTCACTTCTTTCGCGTGCAGAAATAAGAGCCAATAAAGGATGGAAGGCAGGTGCCATGAATGTTGAATGGATTTCAGAAATAGATACATGTATGCTAAAAGCCCATCTCAGAGCTGTCCATGACATTCCTATTATTAGTGATGGTGGGCTGGCTAGTTGTTGTAGATATAAGTGCTCTCTCACCCTGTTGGCAAAGTGATATGTGTTTGTTTAGTGAAGTGGTAAAGGTTTCGCTGCACGGGTAGTCAAAAATACTTGGCAGCCATGCAGGTACTTGTTTCACATGTCATGGCATGTGGGCTGATTCTCTTCACTGTGAAACAAAAGCTTGAGTTTGCTTCCATGGATGGCCCACATAGGATAGTAAGCAGGGCATCATGATGCTGTCCACTGCAGTGGTTAAGGCTAAGCTGGCTATCACTGTAAAGCAGTATAGCACGTGTTGTCGTGTTAGCAAGTTCTGTGTGCATTGTTGTGATGCTGTGCATCCATTGTCCTTCTTGTATGGAATCCGTAGTGTCTCATTAAAACGGAAGTCTTGCACATGTCTTTCACACGTTTGTAATCCCTCTAGGGCAGGTGTCTTCTTAAAGAGTGCTGTTAAATGCGATGCAGATAGAAGCATCAATGTGCAAATGGTGCGTGTGAGGGTTGTGCTGCTATTTCTCACTAGTTTTAGGAAGAGCATGTCTGATTGGCTCTCAGACTCAGGGTATATGTGTATTACATAACAAGGTTGGCAGACACAAGGAGGACGGACCGCGAGACTCACTCTGTGCGTCAGATAGAGAAACCTCTTTTTGGAATATACCTCTGTGTTAATCGACATTTTGGTCTTGGCTCTCGGGAAGGACTTCCTAAAGGGATTTAACTATTATGATCATATGAGCTGGACTTCTCCATGCATACGCTCTCTGTACATTTGCATGGCGCAAACATGGTAAGGCTCATTAAAAGCATTTGTATTTGCTTAGGAATGTTGTCGGTGCTTCGGTGCAGCTTATGCTACAACTACAGTGAAGGAATGCAGTATAGTTGCCAGTGCAGTGAATGCTGATACTTTGTGGTGCAAAGAAATAAGAATTCAAGCTCCATTGTATTTTTGGGTCATTTCTTAATGGTTCTTTTTATTCTGTTTTCTAAAAAACAGAAGTTCTTGCCATAAATGTCCATGCTAAGAGAGGCATTATTATTATTAATTGTCTTTAAATAAACTATAGGTCTTAGAAACAAGTTTGACCTATGATATTTGGTGGTGTAACTTGGCACAGGTCATTAGCTTTGTTGAATACACTAGCAGTGAGTGTTTGTGTGTGTGTAACGGTTGCTGTATGTTATTTGATCAAATGTGACTGGACTCAGGGACAATTGGAAAGATTGATTATGTCCATCCATCCATTTTCTACATTTTCTACCGCTTATCCCCTTCGGGGTCGCGCGGGGCGTTGGAGCCTATCTCAGCTACAATTGGGCGGAAGGCGGGCTACACCCTGAACAAGACGCCACCTCCTCGTAGGGCCAACACAGATAGACAGACAACATTCACACTCACATTCACACACTAGGGCCAATTTATTGTTACCAACAACGTATCCCATGGTGCATGTCTTTGGAACTGGTAGGAAGCCCGAGTACCCGGGGGGAACCCACGCAGTCACAGGGAGAACATGCAAACTCCACACAGAAAGATCCCAAGCCCGGGATTGAACCCAGGACTACTCAGGACCTTCGTATTTTGAGGCAGTTGCACTAACCCCTATTTCACCGTGCTGCCCAGATTGATTATGTAATGATTTTAATTTATTCATAGCTGTACAGGGAAAATAATGCAATGTTTTGGAGAGTAGTGATCTCATTTAAGAGATGGAAGGAAGAAGGGATGGATAGAATAGAACAGGGAGGACCATTGGTAGAGAGTGGTCACTATCTTCCCCTTGTTCTTGCTGTCTGGTGCCTATATTATAGAAGATTGATAGGAACTGAACATGTTGTGCTATAGTCGTGATTTCGGCTGAAAATAGAATGGTACTGGGGAAAGTGGGGTGAGACAGGCCAAGCAAGCATAAGGTTAAAAGAGAGGAATCAAACTTAACCTGTGTAGGTGCTGTTCCAGTGAGTCTTCCTGACCTTTCCACAATGTTGTCCTCCATTTTAATCATTCGGTCTGTGCAATAAATGATATGAATCTAATTCCTGTTCCTAGATGAACAAAGATTTTTATCTTTTTGAGCAGCCATCATCCGTGCTGTTTCCATGGCAGCGTGACACATGTTTTTGCAGTAATCCGCTTCTTTTCCTGAAGTGAAGAGCTTTGAGATATAGGCTGGAGCTATTGTTTAGCTGCTCACAGCCCCGTGTGATTTCCTATCTAATCAAACTGCTCTGTGACATGTTTGAACAAAAAACTCTGCTTTTAAGTGTTTACGTTTACTTGACATGGAAAAAAGCCTGTAAAATTTGGTTAGATGACATGTCATTCAGCAATATTCAACAAAGTGGTAATAGTAGAACACTCAAAAGACACTTTCTTAAAAATGTGGTCCTTTGATATGTAGTTATACACAGTACAGGGGTGTCCTGATCCAATACTGATTTTGGATGTGGTTCCGATTTCAGCAAAAAATTAAGTATTGGTTTTGATTGGCTTGCATCTAAAATTTCTCACATAAGAGCTCCGATACAAGTACAGTAGTCCTGCAGCGGATTTATAGCAAATGTCCTCCCTTGAGCACACAATATTTATCTTTTCTTGTATTTTAGTGAAGTCATTTACAAAGGATAGCTAACGGCTAAGTACACAATAGCACACAAGCTAATTGTCCTTAATTGGATAAAAATGTAGTCTAAAACACAACACTTGTCAATATAAACAAGTATCAACTAATTAATAGTTGATTCATGTATATTAGAAAACACTCAGTAACAAATGTGTGTGCATCATTGAATTTACTACGTCATGAGCTTAACTTAATTAATTATTACCAATTTCCACTCAACTTAATTTTTAAGACATCATATGTCCATCTAAAACAGTCATTGATAAATAGATTAGTGTTTTTCATAACTACCAATTTTCTTTGTTTGAATAATTTCACCTGATAAAGCCTTTTCTAACTTTCCACACAACTACATAGTTAAAGTGTTTATGATTTTTACAACTATTGTATTGGATCAACATTGGTATCGGCCAATACGCAAGGCTCCAATATCCGTATTGTATTGGAAGTGAAAAAGTTGTATCTACAGTACAACTTGCATAGCTATGCAATGCAATATACTGAGGATATGGTACTCCTGTATCTAAATAAGGAAAATAAATATTAGTTATAATTTTTAATCATGTTAGAAGTAAAAATAAAATGACTAGAATCACAGATATTAAAATGTTTTGGTCAACCTGAACTGCCTTCATTCAACGTAAAACAAAATTAATCTCAACTCACCTCACTATGCCAGAGTCAAACCAATAACGTAATTGTATCTGTTGTCTTAATGTTATATAAAATACCCTAAATTTGGCAATTTTGTCTGTGACTGGTCGACTTTAAGTTGTTGTTTCAGTTTTTTCCATATAGATCAGTCATAATTCTGTGTTAAGTTTGCATATTCTCCCAATTGTTTACCATAGGTACTGTCCTTTAATTTCTTCTCACAGTCAAAAACATTCATATTACTTTAAATGGAAACTATAAAGTACCCAAAAGTTTGACTTAGTGTTTGTCAGTACATGTCCTGTGATTGTTTGGCGACCTGTCCAGGGTGAATTCGACCACTATCCCAAAGCCAGCTGAGATGGACCTTAAAAAGGTTCAGTGGTAGAAAATGAATAAATAAATATTGCAGCCAAAGTCACCACCATTCAACCCTTTTTCATTAACTGGACAGCAATGTTATAAGTAACATATTAACAGTACTGTCATACAATACAAAAAATGAGGCAATCGATGTATAATACCAAATCGTATTATACATCGATTGCCTCAACAATTATCTCCCTTTAATTTGTTATGTCGATGGGGCACCATAGAACAACACATAAGTTTGAAGGTACAGCTGTAAAATAGTCTACTTTGTGCATGTAACATCATAAAACTGTTATTGTAAGGTAAATATACAGTAAATCTTTAAAAATAAAAAAACAAATTATGTCCTGATCACTAACTTTGCGTAGTGGACATGGACATCCTAAAAAAGTTGACTTGAGATGTACATTTCAATCTTCTTTAATCATTATTGTTGACTTATTACAATTAGAGAGGTACAAAATTGGATAATTTTATTGGTACCAACCAAATTCAAATTGATTCAAGTGAAATCAAACTGTACTATATTTTGCTCCCTTTGTTGCACGTGAAATCACATCTGGTTTCGGACTCGGCCAGATCCAACACTTGTCGGGGAAACAAGCACTGAAGCAGCACTCATAGTGAACACCACTGGACTGCCTCGAGCTAATGTTACAATTAACAATGCCAACAAAGCAAAAATGCCTGATAGAAAACACTCAAACGTATAATGAATGAATCAATCAAAGATTCCTTATATAGCCCTTAATCATGTCTCAACATCCTCTGCTCAGATCCCACATCAGGGCAAGAAAAAAGTAAACCCAAATGGAACAACGAGAAACCTGGATGCCAAGTGGATACAGTCGATAATGTTAGAGTCCAGTCCATAGTGGGGCCAGCAGGGGATCCTCTTACATGTAGACACATTGGGGCACAAAGACGTCATCGACTGATGCATAAGGAGTGGTCACTCCAGGTCCCGACTTCATGCAAGTCCAGTCCATTGGGAGACCAGCAGGGAATCATCTTGAATGGTGACAAGTCAGCAGCACAGAGTCCTGGGTCCCGACTTTGAACAGCTACTGCTTCATCTGTAATAAGGCTGCACTTTTCAAAACGCGCCAGCTCAATGCTAATTTAAGTTGACATGCTACTGATTAGCATTAGCAAATTTACATGGCAATCTCAACACCTCCACATTTGGTATTGAAAACTACAACTAAGATGCATGCTACAATCAAACAGTTGGTGTGTAATAAGTACAAAATCTTAGACTGGCACATTCAGCTTAATGGCAAGGACTACTTCCTGACAAGGCAACACACTGTATGTAGCTTATACACACTCCTACCATCTAACATCATGCAATTTCAACTGCATGCAAAATATATAACAAAATAAATATATACACTTGCAAATAAGACTCATAAGTTTAAGAAATCAAGATATAAGGACTGGACAGCACAGTTATCATTATCAGTTCACCGTTTAGTGTTAAATAAAAGAATGAGATTTGTTATTGTATCGGTTCAAATGTAAAAGGTACCGATCCCTAATTAAGTTAGAGTATTGTACTGAGCTAACTTTTGTACTACTTTCCCTGATTGTGCATCCATTTCCAGTTCTATGGTCTTTATCATATCCCTGCTTGTCAGCAATCCCAGTGGCACAAAAAAAGACTTATGCAATCCCTTAGATGTGTGATGTCATTTGTAATGGGGGCGGCATGGCGTAGTGGGTAGAGCGGCTGTGCCAGAAACCTGAGGGTTGCAGGTTCGCTTCCCACCTATTGACATCCAAATCGCTGCCGTTGTGTCCTTGGGCAGGACAATTCACCCTAGCCCCCGGTGCCGCTCACACCGGTGAATAAATGATGAATGAATGATTGGTGGTGGTCGGAGGGGCCGTAGGTGCAAACTGGCAGCCACGCTTCCGTCAGTCTACCCCAGGGCAGCTGTGGCTACAAATGTAGCTTACCACCACCAGGTGTGAATGAATGATGGGTTGCCACTTCTCTGTGAGCGCTTTGAGTATCTAACAATAGAAAAGTGTGATATAAATCTAATCCATTATTATTATTATTATTAATGACAGTTTGACCTCAATTGTTCAGGTATTTATTAAGAAAAACTGGTTGAAGTCAAAATAAGAAGCATTTAACAATGGAGGAACAGCTCCTGACTCTTGGGTTAGAACTAACTGCACTGCCACAACTCTGGAGACTTGATGCATGACTATGTTTGGCCTGAGGAATGCTAATGAAGAGAGTTAGAAATTTGAAACAAACAAATGATGGAGCGTTGCCAATGAAGCAAGCATGCATAGCTTTAATGTGCTTGAGTGTGGACATGATGTTGGTCTCAAGGGTGCAAAGCAGAGTCTTCAGTGTGATGTATCACATTGCTGTTCACACAAATGGATGATGTCAGACCCGGGTCTCTCTTAGAAACAATGTTGCTGTCTCCCCTGCTCTTTAATGAGAATGACCTTTAGCTGCCCAAAACCCTTAAAGAATTCCAGTTAGCTTAAAACCACAATGTCCTACAAATATACTTCTTTCAAGGATATTTCTCACACTTGAGCAATATAAACTTGGGTTAAATATGTTAAAAGATGATAAAAAAGGAGATGTCAACTGGTTGCTAGTCAGAATGTACTGTATATTATAATTACACATGGGAACATTTCACCGTGGTTAGGTTTTTGATGCATGTCTGAACTATGTGTCGTTTCTCCTGTCATAGTTTTTCCCTTTTTGTTTTGGTTCACTCTGTTGTATTGTGCTGTATTTTGTGTTAACAACTGTGTAATGCTTTTTGCAGTCCTTAACATTGTCAGTGGGCTTTGAGGGTGTTCATTTGCATCCATTAGTAATCTGAGTGGGTACAACAAGAATGATAACAAGTATTACAATGGCTGTCACATTTGTTTAAAATAATTATTCTGATGAAATACAATTATATACTGTGGGGGAAATAATTATTTGACCCCATGTTGATTTTGTAAGTTGGTAACCTCTTATAAAGACATGAACAGTCCATAATTTTATATTATGTTTATTTTAACAGCGAGAATGAGAGAGAGAGAGAGAGAAATAATAGAAAGCAAAAAATCCCAAAAAAAACTCTGTAAATAAAGTTATAAAAAGGTATATAAAAAGTATATTGATTAAATGAATTCAGTATTTGCTAAAATGGGACTTAGTATTTAATTGAGAAACCATTTTTAGACATTGCATATAAGTAGTCATCAGGATCACTTTCCTAACAAAAACTCCCCCAATCCAATC
Source organism: Nerophis ophidion (assembly GCF_033978795.1). NCBI lineage: Eukaryota > Metazoa > Chordata > Actinopteri > Syngnathiformes > Syngnathidae > Nerophis > Nerophis ophidion. Next base: position 62,701,857 of record NC_084615.1, on the reverse strand, counting down.
CTAATCAAATGATCAAGATCCGCATCTCATAACTTATCCATCTCCTTTGTTGGGCTAGCTGTATGTTTTGGGCCATTGGTGGCAAAAACTTCTTGTGCTCTTAGCAGAATGTTTTACAGTCAAGTTGATCCCTGCAAACTTAATTTTAGTTTCTGATCACATCACATCCTACAAGGTTCTCTGTGAATCATTCAGGTGTTCATAGGCAAACTTTAGACAGGTCTTAACATGTGCCTTCCTAAGCAGCTGGGACACCTTGGGGCACTGCAGGATCTGCAAAGTGTGAAACCAATGTTTTTTTTTTTGTTAGTTATTTTGGCGACTGTGGTCCCGATTCCATTAAAATGACTAACAAGCTATTCCTGTGTAATTTTGGGATCCTCCCTCACCTTTCTCAAAATCATCCTAACCCCACCGGGTGAGGTTTTGTATGGAGCGGTTGACTTATACCTTGAACTGTTTCCTTTTTCAAACAAACCCTCCAACAATGTTTTTTTATTTTCTCTTTTATTTTGTATTGTTTCCCATAGTTTCTTGCTGAAGAGACAGGACTCCTAACTGTAATGTGTCTGTTAGGGTAGTAGATAGTAGGGAAGTGCAGAGCGATTGGACAACAATCATTATTGGCCGATTTTCATAAAAGTATGTGATCGGCTACTGCCGATTAATTCCTTTCAAGAGTGATCACTTCTGTCTGATACTTTATTTTTTATTTGTCACTCAACCAACAGAGGCGGCTTGCAGCTGGAGCTGCTCCCCTAAGTTAATATTAATCACCTTCGTTGTGCCAAATAACCGTTAAGTTAGCTTGAAACAACACAATAAATAACCGCTTTAAGAGGTTTTAGATTTTTTTTCTTTTTTCTTTTTACTGAGTCTTCGTTTTTGTTTATGTTTACAAACTCGGGAAATAAGCTCCTGGACACAGGAAAACTTTTAGGGCAAAAAACTAAGAATTTAAAGGGACCTACTATGCATAACCAACTTTTCTTACCTGATGGTACTTGATTTTGTGTATTTGGTATCTGCCTATGTACTGGAAGTTTTCAATCAAACCTGGGAGGCATTGCAAAGATATTTATAAAATAATTTTGCCTTCCTTCATACCTATGAAAAGTAGCCCCCATCATTGAAAATATTAAAATAACAGTGCCATTTGTTTGTGCTGGTTAATGCTGTAAAAACTTTTGTTTGTTTTTAAGTTTTTCTGAAATACATGTTGCAGCACAAATGAACGAGACAAGTTTGGGGGGCTTATGACAATATATGTTAATAACATAAAAAACTAGAAAACCTTAATAACATAAAAACTTTAATAGTGAGACAAAAAAGCACGAACGTTATACAAACTTTTGATTCTGCTTAACGATTTGGTTTAATGTCAGTTCTTATCGATTCTTATTTGAGAAAAAAGAACAAAAAGGTGAATTAGCACCAATGTTGCTTAGTTTAGTTGACATCATTTTAATTGACCTTACAAAGCTTACAGTGAGGTCTTAAGAGTCACATATGGGGACGGTGTGGCTCAGTTGGAAGAGCGGCCGTGCCAACAACCTGAGGGTTCCTGGTTCAATCCCCGGCTTGCTTGGGGAAGACACTTCACTTGATGGGTCGTGGTTAGGGCCTTGCATTGTAGCTCCCGCCATCAGTGTGTGTGAATGGGTGAATGTGGAAGAAAAGGGTATAACCCAATTACCATTTACAAACGAATGGGACATGTTTGAGGAGGTTTTGACAACGTGTGGGAGCTGATTACGATTAATATAATACTATTAACATCAAAACTCTAACAAATCATTTTTGCTGCGCAAACCAGCGCAAATAAATGGGACAAATCTGGGGAGATTTTGTCAAGGTGGGCAGCTGGATGACATCACTAGTCTGAAATTTAGAATATTGTAACTTGAAAATCCTAAAGGCACAAACCCAATGTTTAACAGTAAAAACATAGCATGAATAAATGGCAGTGTTATTTTTATATTTGCAATGATAAGGGGGGCCAATTTTACACAGATTTCTTTCATACTTCCGCCAAACAAGACTTTTGGATTTTGCTCTGAATCGTGACATTTTCTGACCTGTGACGTCAGCAGATATAGCCTTACAGTATATGGTAGAAATGTTATTCTCCCTCCTGTAGTCAATAAGTTCCTTATTTCTCTCTGTCCTCTTTTTGTGGGGCAGACTATCTACATCCACATGCATCGTCTGCTGTTGCCATTTTTAATTCAAAGTAGCCTATGCTTCTCACTCCCATATGTCAATAGACTCCGTAAGGAAGCGGTAAAAACTACTACATGGATGACGGAAAGAAGACGCAGTCAAAGTGTAGGCAGGTAAATAAGATCAACCATAAAACAGCGCATCCTGAAGAGACGGTCTGTAAAACATAATTTATGCCACATTTTGACCAAAGTACTACCGTTGTATGTTAAGTAGACAAAAACTAAGTGTTTTAAAAAAATGTACAAAAAAGTCATAATAGGTCCCTTTTAAAGAAGTAGCTTTTTAGTTATTGTGTACTCTTGACTTCCATCCATCTATTTACTACCGCTTGTCCCTTTCGGGGTTGCGGGGGGTCACTGGAGCCTATCTCGGCTGCATTCTGGCGGAAGGGGGGGGTACACCTTGGTCAAGTTGCCACCTCATCACAGGGCCAACACTTGTTTTACTCAATTGTATGTAATACAAGAGTATAAGGAAGGAACTACCGTACTTTCCGCACTATGAGGTATGGCGTAGTGGGGTAGAGCGGCTGTACCAGAAACCTGAGGGTTGCAGGTTCGCTCCCCGCCTATTGACATCCAAATCGCTGCTGTTGTGTCCTTGGCCAGGACACTTTACCCTTGCCCCCGGTTCAGCTCACACTGGTGAATGAATGATGAATGAATGATTGGTGGTGGTCGGAGGGGCCGTAGGCGCAAACTGGCAGCCACGCTTCCGTCAGTCTACCCCAGGGCAGCTGTGGCTACAGATGTAGCTTACCACCACCAGTGTAAATGAATGATGGGTTCCCACTTCTCCGAACAGCGCAATATAAATCTAATCCATTATTATTATTATTATTACCTAAAAACCTCAAATTTTCTCAAAAGCTGACAGTGCGCCTTATAATCTGGTGCGCCTTATATATGGACCAATATTGAGCCACAATAAGCGGTAGGGATGGATGGATAGAGGTCTCGCAACTACGGTAAGCAGCCGCCAACTTCATTTAAGAAGTGAGCTTCTTCTTCTACGGTAAGCAGCCGCCGACCTTATTTTCTCTCGTAGAAGAAGAAGCTTCTTCTACTACGTTAAGCAGCCGCCTACCTTATTTTCCCTCGTAGAAGAAGAAGTGCGCAGTGCATGCTGGGATACATGACTGTGGGAGGCGTGCCGTTTATGTAAAGACCCCAACATGGCTTCTATTAAGAGACACGCTTACGACGCAGAGTTTAAACTCAAGATGATCAGTCACACAGTAGAACACGGGAATAGAGCAGCGAGATAATTTGACATTAGCAGCAGCGAGATAATTTAACGTTAACAGCAGCGACACTGACTCGTTTTTATGACGACTTCGACGAGACGGATGCCGTATTCACCCAACTGTTTGATTCGAACACTGAAGAAGAAGAATTTGAGGGATTCGTGGATGAGGAATAACTTAATAAAGTGAGCTTTACATGTTTATTTTGTGTGTTGTGTTGTGTGACATTATCGTTTAAGCAACGTTGACTTATTGATATATTATTGCTTTGCACTATTTCGACTGTTACTATATTGTGATTGCACTAACGTTTGATTTACCTTAACAGTATCAGACTGTTTTTACGTGTTTATTGAATCGGGGAAAATTATAAAACAGCTGTTTATTCATTTCGGGAGTGAAGGGAGTTGTCAGAACACTGGTTTGTAATCTATTAATAAAGATTGACTGACCTATCTGACTGTTTTGTTGACATTCCCTTTAGTGCAGCTCCATTTAAAGGATGCATAACGTAACCCCAGCCTCTACTGTAGCATCTATTCTATGCGCCTTATAATGCGGTGCGCCTTCTATTTGAACAAAGTTTTAAAATAGGCCTTTTATTGAAGGTGTTCCTTATAATCTGGTGCGCCTTATAGTGCGGAAAATATGGTAGTTTAATTATTGTGTTGATGTTTTAAAACTATCAATAGCACCAAATATGAAACATTTGAAAAATTCACAGTTAATAGATGTGATTGGTATCAACCAAGCTCACTCATGGAAGGTTGGTATTGGAATCGGCAGCACTAAACCTTTATCGGAACATCTACTGTTGGGAGTATGTAAGGAGTGCTAATATGAGTTCAAATACTATTTAACTGAATCAAATACTATTTCAAACCTTAAATCATTTTATTGTTTTGTATTATTCTCTTTATCTTAAAATAATATCCACTCTACCATAAATATGGACTGTTGGTGTCGTTGCAAGGGAATACACTTACAAAATAAACAAATTATCAAATAATGCCCTGACTTCATAGTGTCACCACAGATGTAACAAGTGTGTTATTGTTTAGGTAAAATTCTTCCTTCTTTTTTTTAATTTTTTTATTTTTTTACATATTCTTCAGTTGATAAGTGGAGGGTCAATCGTCAACGCTGAGGCGGTATGGGACCATGTGACCATGGCTGACCGGGAGTTGGCGTTTAAGGCCGGTGACGTCATAAAGGTGCTGGATGCATCAAACAAGGACTGGTGGTGGGGCCAGATCGATGAGGAAGAAGGATGGTTCCCTGCCAGCTTTGTGCGGGTGAGTTTGATGCAACCACAACTGTCCCACAAGCAGACACAAAACATACACCCACACACCCAGAAATGAAGGCACATAGCATTATTTAATCAAACAATCATCGACATCCTGGTGCCTCCCTCCAGACATACAATGGTAAACAACCGTTCACAACAAATGCTGAGGATGTTCATTTAGTGTAGCATGGTCATCATCTTCTTCACTTAAAAGCACATTATTTCACCCATTCTTAATTTTACACTGGGATTATATACAGTAACCACGACATGTAATCTCCACATCTGAAAAAAAACAAACTACTCTGCATTGAAATCTGATGAAATTACTTTGTCTTATTGTCAACTCAGGGCATTCAATCGATTGCAACTGGACTGTTTGGTTTGTCTTTAAAGACGTTTCGTCTTTCATCTGAGTTGGCTTCATAAATTCATGCTCATAGACATAGATTAGTCAGATCTAATCTTAGAATTAGATTGGTCAGATTTAATCTAGCGGCTGGTGCCAAAACCCCAAATATTCATACTCCAAAACCAGGAGGGTGTGCCTGGACAAAGATGGTTTTTCGGTATCGTAGAAAAACAACTGTTTTGATGCATACAAGCAATCCTACTGTCAAAGCCAATGACAGTCGTTGAAATTAAATTTCTCCTCGTTAGCTTTGAGGTATTGTGTGGCAGAACGATCGCTGTGGATCGACTATTACCAGTCCGAAATAGTCGGAAGCCCCACGTTAGCATTCCGTTCCATTATAAACAAATAGCATTCTGGTCACCTCATGTGACCAGAATGTTTCTAACTCCTATTATTTGTTGGAGGCTAAATTGCTGAGTCTTTTAGGAATGGTTGAAAGGACAGTGTTGTATTTGGGAGATAGGTGGTGTCGCAGACCACCTCATCTGTTCAGGTATGGTTTTTCAACCTTGACATAGATGACTTACCTCATTCCTCTTTTGTGCCATCCATCCTCCCTGTCCAGAATCTAAACATTTCTGTTCTGAAAGAAGAGATGTTTCTCCCTGAGGATCTAGTAGTCAGCTAAATCTTGGCCTGAAAAGTTTGCCTGTTTATGTTGTGCCATACACCAAATTGTTTTTGTAAGTGTGCGTCTTTAGGATGCACTAGTCTCTGTCTCAATGTGTTTCCTGGTTTGAGGTGTACTGGGATGTTGTGTTGGTAAAAAATATTCTGAGTTTCTCAGATATAATTGATACATATGGACTGACATTATTTTTGCATCCGTCCGTCACCTTTTTCTTCCTCCTCCACTCTGTTTTTATTTTTTCTGGAACTGGATGAACTTTTAACAAATGACCAGCTGGGGTGACCACAGGGTTTGAGGGCTTCCCTCAAATGCGTATGCTCTTTATTTTTGGCCTGTGGGCTGGTAAGAACATTATCAGCTCTGTGTTGATCTGTACGTGTGGGTGTTTGTTAAACCCCGACATAGAGGCCCCTGTTTTCTCCAATGTGGACATCACAGTCCAAAAAGGTAACTTACTGTCTTTGACATTCTCGTGTATTGGTATACTCTTCAGGCCAAAACTCTGCTGCTACCTGCACCTCAGGGAGAAACAGAACTCCTTTAAGAACAAAACTAAAATATTTTGGGCAGGGAGGACCAATGGTACCAAAGAGGAGTGAGGGAAACCACCTATGTCTAAGTTGAGAAACCATCCCTGAACAGAGGAGGTGGTCTGCGACACCACTTACTGTATCTCCCACATACAACACTGTTCTTTCAACCATTCCTTAAAGACTCTGCAATTTAGCTTCAACTGAATGGAATGCTAACGTGGGGGATTCCGACTATTTTGGACAAGTAATAGTTGAACCACACCGATCGTTCTGCCACACAATACCTCAATGCTAACAAGGGGAAATTACACTTCAGCGACTGTCATTGGGTTTGACAGTAGGATTGCTCGTTTGCATCAAAACAGTTGTTTTTCTCACTACGATAGGGCAAAACCATCCTTGCCTAGGCACACCCTCCTGGTTTTGGAGTATAAATATTTGGGGTTTTGTCACTAGCCGCTAAACTAGATCTGACCAATCTACGTCTAAGACTAGATCTGAGCAATCCAAGTCAATGAGCATGAACTGATGAAGCCTACTCAGGTGAAAGGCGAAACGTCTTTTAAAACAAACCAGACGGCCCAGTTGCGGTCAGTTGAATGCCCTAAGATTACAATGCCCCGGATGAATGAGAACATTCATAGACGTTGTCTTATTGTACTGTTTTCACTTGAGGGTATGCTGAAGCAAAATTTAGCTTACTTGTAGGTCGATGGCCCACACAACAAGCAGCATCTCCAGACCGCCCCCCCAACACGCTTCATTGCCATTCCCACCTGTCCATCCTTCCACTGTCACTCGTTCTGAGGACAGAAAAGACAGACTGACTGACTGTCTACCAAAAAGTATCTTTCTGTTGTCATTCTTTCTCTCCAAGGTGGAACCCCACCCTCCTCAGCCCCAAACAAAACAGGTTTTCTATATCAACCCCATAGCAACTCCACGGTTCCAAAACACCACGTCAAAGGTGCGTTTTTTTTCCAGCTTCATCCACCCATCCAGCCTGCCCCACCCGCCACGCAAAGTACCCTCAACATTTTACCAGACATTAACATCCTCAACAGATGTCGATAGACAGGTAGTTATGACGAGTCAAAAGTAAAGATCTTCTTTAAAATATTTTGAGACTTTATCCAAAACTGTATAAATAATTACGTCTTTCATTGACGATGTCATGGTTTTTCTGTAAAATATTTTTAGTACTTACTGTTTCAGTATTTACTGTTGACTCTGATCATTTTTCAGTTTTAAGGCTGTGCTACTGGTCCTCGTCCTTGCAGTCAGTGTTGTCCCACCCGTCACTCTGCTTGTTTGTGGCGCTGCATTTCTCATCTCGTGTTTGACATTCTACCATGTTCTAATGGCAAAGTGTGTGTCATCAGTTGTTGGCTGCTGGACATTTTAAGTCACACTCAGTTGACCCTTTCTATGACCAAAATCCTAATTTGTTTGTCTCTGCATGTGGGAGCAAATGTGCGCGTGGGAGACTTGTGGGAAGTGTGCAATAAATATACAAAATGAAAAGGCCCCTGTTAAGAACTTAGGAAATGTGATGGCTTAATTGGTATTGACAATTGAGCCAATAATAAATTATGTATAAATGTATCATGTTTGCTATGACCTATACAGTGTACAAAAAACTAATTACAAAACAAACTGTTAGACAGATTTTTAATCATGCAATAGGCTGATTTGATATTTTGCTAAAAATGTATTTATTCAGACAACCAATATGTTGGTGTGCACATCTGAAGTGTCAAAAAAAGTTCAGCTGCCACAGTTGGATTTGGAGTTGGAGTACTCCGTTGCATCCTACAGCACAGACCATGGTTCACAGTGAGCTTACAGGGCTTTAAAAGGAGCTTATTGTTCAAACTTACCATGCAATGGAAATTTACAAACACTTCCTCAGTGTTACGTTTAACCCAACTGAAAACTACCATCAAGAAATGGAGAAAATATGGAACCACAATGACCAAAACCCTGATCCCTGCCAAAAGAATTAAAAACGAGATCCTGTTCAGGCAAGTGGCCAGTTGTGCAGTATAGTGAAGCAGTCAGAGGAAACTGAGGCTTTAGTGTTCTTGGGCAATTTTCATCCAAACTATTTAGATGTCTAGATACTAAAAAGTTGATAGCGAAAATGTTCTCCCGAAATCCCAAGCATACATCTGATTCAACAAAACAACAGCTTCACCACAGGACCATTTTAGTTTTAGAATAGCATGTTAGAACCCAGACCTAAATCATGTCAAAAGCTCTGTGGAGTGACCTGAAGATATGCATAAGAGGTGCAAGAAAGAATGAGCAAACACTGCCACGTCATGACCCTTTGTAAAACATGCAACTCTAGAATTCAAGCAAAAGGTGCTTTGACAAAGTATTAGTTTAAGGGGATTTACACCATCATATTAGTGACATCTTAGAATTCCTGAGATTTGTTCATTCTTTACACAAATTACAAGCCATATGAAAGGTGGAATATGTTTTGGAAAAAAAATGTCGCGGTCTATTTCTTTACAACAGAAGTACTGTGTAATCTATTCAACAGGGGTGTTTCTATACACTGTACAAGCATTGATAAGTCCAGAGGAGAGTCACACACAAGGCGGTTATCCCTCTATAGTCATAAACCTTAGTAATACATACAGTAGATTGTTTGGGAGTGTCTTAAGGTGATCATTTAATGTATGTAGAGTGGAGTAAATTGTTCAAGGCTTTGTGGTAAGAGTCTGTAATATTGTAAATGTTGCTCATGATTTTTTATCCAATTCACTTAAAACACAACTTGAACGTAATGTGTGTGTGCGTGTGTGTGTATGCGTACGTGCGTGTGTGTGTGCGTGTGTGTGTGTGTGTGTGTGCGTGCGTGTGTTTGTGTGTTTGTGTGTGCGTACGTGCGTATGTGTGTGCGTGCGTGCGTGTGTGTGCTCGTGTGTTTGTGTGTGTGTGTGTGTGTGTGTGTGTGTGTGTGTGTGTGTGTGTGTGTGTGTGTGTGTGTGTGTGTGTGTGAATGTATCTGTCCTCAGTTGTGGGTGAATCAGGAGGATGGAGGAGCGGAACCAGCTGAAGGGACCAGTGAGGTTCAAAATGGGCATCTGGACCCTGCCAACGACTGCTTGTGTCTGGGCTCGCCTCTACAGAACCGTGACCAGATGAGAGCTAACGTCATCAACGAGATCATGAGCACAGAGAGACACTACATCAAACACCTCAAGGACATCTGTGAGGTACGGTACATGAGCACATGCACTTGCAGTATCTTTCCCCTGACAGAGTTAAAACATATTATATAAATATTAGGCCTGAGAGGCTTAACTGTTTATTAGATGTTATTATTAGGTTTGTTTTTATTGTCTTCTCAATTGTACCCTGTATTTAGTGTATTTATACATTAGTTTTTACATTTATAAATCAATAAAAAATGTATTTCAATACACACTAAGTCTAAGAAGCACTCTATAATATAATGAGCAAGATATATGGTCTAATGCAGGGCTATTCAACTAAACTGTTCAATGGACCACATTTTCAAAAAAGCTATGGACTGGTGCAACAGACTTCTCCCTTCACTCGAATTCATATTTTGAAATGCAGCCATCTCTGTAGTGAATATTTTATTTTTTGGCGTATTTATTTTATATATATTGACAAAATCAGAAAATGAGTGCTCTATCGTGCAAAATGCAAGAGTCTGCTGCAGTGGACCTGGCCTCGAGGAAGGTTAAAATGTCAATGTAAGCATCTGCCACTGTGTTTACAGTGGTTTAAGTTCCTCTAGTGTTTTCATTATATTTCATTTACAAAAATGTTGAAGTCTCCTACTAAGTTTTGGGTCGAACTGATGTCATTCCTTGGCTGGATTCGGCCCCCGGGCTGCTAGTTGAAGTTGTTCTAATTTAATTACATCAATAGTTTATAGTTTAGACTTGCATCATGTTGGCATATTTTTAGAAGTAACCACTACATGTGCTTATTGTATTCATTGAGGACCACATTGACAACTTTTTTTACATTGGTCTCAAAATACTAAAAAGGGGCGGCATGGCGTAGTGGGTAGAGCGGCCGTGCCAGAAACCTGAGGGTTGCAGGTTCGCTTCCCACCAATCAACATCCAAATCGCTGCCGTTGTGTCCTTGGGCAGGACACTTCACCCTTGCCCCCGGTGCCGCTCACACTGGTGAATGAATGATGAATGAATGATTGGTGGTGGTCGGAGGGGCCGTAGGCACAAACTGGCAGCCACGCTTTTGTCAGTCTACCCCAGGGCAGCTGTGCCTACAGATGTAGCTTACCACCACCAGGTGTGAATGAATGATGGGTCTGTGTGCGCTTTGAGTATCTAACAATAGAAAAGCGCGATATAGATCTAATCCATTATTATTATTAAAATGCTTTTCATGCTTTGAAGCAAATAATCTACATTATCCTATGACAATCTTTATATAAGGTAAAGAAATATTTTGCACTATGTACTGTATGTACTTTATGTAAACATGGCATACACCTTTGCGATCTATATTTTAAAATCATAGTTTAGAACTTGGGTAAAACTGTTTTTCAATTTCAACACTTGTTAGTGAAGCACAATAGAAAATAATTTGCATTTTTTACCGTATAATTTCTCACAATAGTTACATTACTGCATCTGCATATATACATACAGTATATTCGCTTCAGAACACTTAGGCATATCTTTTAATTCCTGAAGACTTTCTGTCACCCTTAAACAACAAGGTTGTATATTTATTGGCTTTCAACGACGTCTTGGAAAGCATGATTCTAATTGAACCTTCTTGTAGGGCTACCTGCGCCAGTGCAGGAAGCGTGTGGACATGTTCAATGATGACCAGTTGAAGGTCATCTTTGGGAACATCGAGGACATCTACCGCTTCCAAATGGGATTTGTTAGAGACTTGGAGAAACAGTACAACACAGAGGAACCCCACCTTTCTGAAATCGGACCGTGCTTCTTAGAACATGTGAGTTCAGTGTGTACTGTTCAAAGATATGCCTTTAAACTTCCCACACAACTAAACTTCAACCCCACAAAGAAAAACAGCTTATTTGCTCAAACTATTAATATTTTATAATGGCCAATCCTTCATGTCCCTCCTTGTTTTGCCTCTCCTACCATTCTACCTAAGCACATTCATGAATAATTTAAAGACACTTTTGTTTTGAACTGAAATTCTGTAATTTTTGATATTGCTGCTTTTGTGTTTTGCAGCAAGATGGTTTTTGGATCTATTCAGAATATTGTAATAATCACTTGGATGCCTGCATGGAGCTGAGCAAGCTCATGAGGGATGGCAGGTACCAGCACTTCTTTGAGGCCTGTCGACTCCTCCAGCAAATGATTGACATTGCCATAGATGGCTTCTTGCTCACCCCTGTCCAGAAGATCTGCAAATATCCCCTCCAGTTGGCTGAGCTACTCAAATACACAGCACAAGAGCACAGGTACCACAGATTTTGAGTGGAAAGCATTTTATTTTACTTAAAAAATATTTTGTGAAGCAGTCTTGTGTTTCTTTACATAATGAAGTTGTACCAAAAAAGTATATATTTAGTCAGCGTAAATTTTTATTTCCGCACGTGTCCTCATAACACAAAATATTTGAAGTATTTTAAGAAACATTCATACACAGATTCATGTGTAAGTGATTCAGCGTAATTCAGCCACCTCCAGGTCATTCACAAACCAGGCACTCTCCGCCAGAGAGGGACAGGTGCCAGCTTTGCCAGCGAGGCCTGCCAAATCACAGTGTTTGACTGCAGAGATTCTGCCAGCTTTAGGCCTTTCTTCCGTCAAAAACACATACACGTCGTATGTATATTTGGATCCATTGCCCATCTGAGATAAAGAGAAAATCCAACCCGGATAGCAGTGACGCAGTCAGATTTTATAGTTTGTAGAGAAAGTGGCTGATTATAAATAAATGTGTTTTTGTTATATGGAACTTATTTGAGGATGCTTACTAATTTTATTTCAGTATACACCCCTAGTCTTTGATAAAGTACACTTTGTCTTTAATTACTTGAACTTTTTTGAAGATCGACCACTTTCAAATTCCTTAACGTGACCCTAAAGACTAATTATGTGTACATTGTATCCATAGTGACTATCGATACGTGGCAGCAGCCCTTGCAGTAATGCGAAACGTCACCCAGCAGATCAATGAGAGGAAGAGAAGGCTGGAAAACATCGACAAGATTGCCCAGTGGCAAGCATCTGTGCTAGATTGGGAGGTGGGTGTGTGTTCAATGTTCACACTATGTCACACAGAATGTCTTCTCATTGGGTTGGCAGCCTCAAAACTACACCTTTTTTCACCTCTCACATGATGTTTGCATCTTTAAAACATATATTTGGCTTTATGGCCCTGTAAAAGGTATATTTTAAGTAACCCAACAAATCAGTCGCATGGTTAAGGGACACAACCGGTAATGTAATACTAACGTATTACTGTTTTCCTATTGGTTAAATTATTTTTTTCCTGTCAGTCTTATTTATCTAAATATAAGAACTTGAATGTTCCACCATTATAGTTGCATTAGAACGGCTCCTGATGTTGCTATTGTATCAACAAATATTGAAAACCACAACCTTCACTTTATTTTTGAAAACATTGAAATGAATGTTCTATTTTCAGGTCCTTATTTTTCAGGCTTTCTTTCAGTTATTACCAAATAAGAATAGTCACTTTTTTGCAACTTTTTTTGACAATTCATGTAACTTCCCTCGTCCACGTTCTTTTACTGATGCCAATGTTGCATTTTAATGTTCTTGTTTTAATTCAACACAGCATTGTACACGACCGAGACGCTATGAAACACTGTGGAACACCGTTGCAACTGTAAACAGTTACTTGTGTAAATCCGTATGTACAACAAATAATGCTTTACAGTTTCAAACAAAGATATATTCTCTGTAATCGCCTGGTAAACCAGTAGCCATGTGTACATGGACAAAATTAGTTTAATCTGATCATCATTCGGATTATAGTGTTGCAAGATACATGGACCATGAAAAAATTGATCTGATTATGACATGCATTTTAATGCTTCACACCTTAAATGTGAATACTTAACTTTGACATGCGTAGAACATAACATAAACAGAAAGGTTTGTAATTGTTTGTGCTACGCGCTATCTTTTGAACGAGTTTGTTCACTGCAAGTGCTCAAGAAGCAATCGACTTCCACCGTAAACAAACATGGCTTTGTGCATTTCTGCTTGTCTGACGTTATCACGGTATGTATTTATAATTGTTTTCCTTCCGTTCACTACTTTTGTTTTACCCCTCTTTTAGAAATGTAGCTGTTCTGTGCCATTTATGTTGGTAAATGTATTAGCAGTGATGGGCAAGCTACTTGGAAAATGTAGTTAGCTAAGCTACAAGTTACTCTCGATTAAATGATTAAATGTAGCTAGGCGACAAGATAAGCTATCCCCGGAGAATTGTGGCAAGCTACGCATAAAGGTAAACGACAAAAGTTGCTTGCTCCATTATACATGGGCCCACATGTATAATATTAATGTTAATGTAGCTGAGAGCTGAGAGGGTAGCTGAGAGCGGAGAGGGTCCATTACTATTAACTACATGTATTTTAGCTGGGCACACCCTGCAACTACCTTTAGGGGTCCACACGGCCCACTGTGTGTACTTTTTTAGTTTTCCCTTTATTATAATGTTATTCATTTTCTAAAAAAAAGACTGCATCTATGTATATCTTGACAAAAAAGGCCGCTGTGTGTTTGATAATGGTTATGTGCAGTAAAACTCAACTAACCTTAATGGCTGTTGAAGAGAGCAGTTATGATTTTGGTTTACAGAGTAAAAAACTAAAAACTAAAGTTTTGGGCATTGTTTTCTCTAAACACGTACATTTGTGTAAATATGGCTAAGGACGCACATTATCGTTGGTTTCCTGCCATCATCTTCATCAAAAATCTAACCTGCGGGATGGAATTTCTCTGCCATTTTCAAGTATGTTTTTTTTTTTTTTTGAGTCGTCAACTTGAATCTTACTCTCTCGACGTCATGTGACATTAGTGTGTGATCGTTATGATTTTGCATAATAGCTTTGATGACCCACCTTATCTTGCCTCTGATTGGCAAGTCCGTGATGTCATGCAAACATTCATCATGGATTTTCTCCGTATGTATGGAAGTTTTCATTCATCCAGATCATTGTATTTTTTCCATTTCTTTTTGTTTTGGTCTGGATTTACATTCCATTTTCTCTCTTTGTAGCTTGTAGCGTTGATGTTAGATACCTAGCTACATAGGTCTTAAAGTAGCTAAACTACAGGAAAAGCTACTCATTAAAAAAGTAACCAAGCTACTGGAAAATCTAGTTAAGATATGTAATTTAGCTCATTTTTTTACTTTTGTATACAAACTCGCGGGCTGGATAAAACCTGTTCGCAGGCCTGATCCCTTGTTGACGTCACGTCTTGAAAAGTCTGCTGCCACTCGCTGCTGCCGCGAAACACCTAAGTACTGTCTTTCTATCCGTTTGCTTGTAATTGTTTTACAGCTTTTTTATTCCTTCTCTAACATATAAAGTAGTCTTATCAAAATTGCGAAGCACCTACTTTCTGTCTCACCGCCTCTCTCTCGGCTAGCTAGCTGCTGAGCTAAGTTATTCACGGTTCAAAGCAACTACGCTCCGAAGGCGTCCGCTCCCTCACGCTTCTGCTACTGCCCAAAGACAGTAAGAACTCAACTCTGTGTAAGAAACAACCTCGCTAGCTGCTAAGCTAACAAAGCTAAGCTCATCACGGTCGAAAGCACCTACTTTATAGCGGTATAGCTCGGTTGGTAGAGCAGCCGTGCCAGCAACTTGAGGGTTGCAGGTTCGATTCCCGCTTCCGCCATCCTAGTCACTGCCGTTGTGTCCTTGGGCAAGACACTTTACCCACCTGCTCCCAGTGCCACCCACACTGGTTTAAATGTAACTTAAATATTGGGTTTCACTATGTAAAGCGCTTTGAGTCACTAGAGAAAAGCGCTATATAAATATAATTCACTTCACTTCACTCTACGAAGGCATCTGCTCCGAAGAAAGCAAGAACTCAACTCGGTGAAAGAAACAACGTGAGTATAATAGCTCTCTGCTCTTCGAGCACCGTTCTCATTGATAGGTGTGCCCTACTAGAAGACCTTGTTCACCAGTTAGAGCAGAGTAATTTCGTAACTTTAGACGCCGCAGACATTTTTTCTAGCATTAGCTGTAGCAGCCTTAAGCGGCCTACAAGCCACGGTGAACCGGCTGAGACGCATAATAGATTTAGCTCTTTAGCGGGTCCTATACCCCAGGCAACACACCTTAGTCATATGGTACCCCCATCACCCGGAATATACAGCTTAGTAAAACAGCCAAAAGTTAATGTATTCCAAGGGCCACAGCACCTGACATTGAAGCGAGTCTTCGGAAGATGACTCCCAACAGGCCTAGTAAACACGTACGACCGGCTTATTGGACCACTAGCTACGCAAACAGTTGTATACGTTGGCTCCAATGACACTAAGATGAGACAGTCAGAGATTACAAAGAGGAACATAGGTGGAACTTGTAATCTCGCTAGAAAGATGACTCTATCGAGTACTTGTCTTTGGCCCTTTGCCTGCGAGAGGCAATGATGAGAGGTGTAATAGATTAGTCTCGTTTAACAGGTGGTTTGCTAGTTTTTGTAGAGAACAGGGACTAACTTTTATTGATAATTAATTGGCCCTCTTTCTGGGGCAAACCGGTCTTGCTGAGGAAGGACTGCCTTCACTCTAACCGGGGAAGGGCCAAAAATAGACTACTATTTGAGTCAAGCTTGACAAACAACACTACAGTAGGCCATTTTGGTGTCTGTTAGTCTGGGTGAGGAGTCAGTTAAGATAGAACTAACCAGCACCAGGCTGGAAAATTCCTGCACACATAGCATTTCACATAGTATATCACATAAATCACATAATGGTTTTTTTGTCGTGAGTATGCCAAAGGTGAACATGCATTCTAATGAGGTGGCAAATTATGGCACGTTAAATCTATTTCAGCACCAAGAAAATAATCCCAAAATCCCCATCATATCAACACAAAATAATTGTAACATTATTAATATCTGTACTACAAATACCATTAACATAAATTCCTCCACACAGCCTACTATCTATAATATGGACTTTTTAAATATCAGATCATTGTCTCCCTAAATGTTATTAGTTAATGAGGTCTTGGAGACAACAATCTTAACTTCATTAGTCTCAGCGAAACTTGACTATAACCAGATGAATTTTTCCTGCTTAACGAGGCATCTCTTCCTAACTATACGAGTGCACATATTGCCAGTCCCTCTAAAATAGGTGAAGGTGTTACACTAATATCCAATTAAAACCTTAACCTTAGCCCTAACCTAAGTAACAAAGGTTACGCTGCTACCTCTCTATCTAGCTGTTTTCTATTTCCCCCATGGGTCCTATTCAGACTTTATCAGTGAATGTTCAGAGTTTTTCAGTGATTATGTGACGCATGCAGATATTATAATTTATAATGGAGGATTTGAATATCCATATGAATACCCTATCGGAGCCTCCGTGCATGGCGCTCCAGACTATAACTGATAGCTGTGGTCTTACACAAATAATAAATGAACCCACGCATCTCAACAGTAATAGGATATACCTAGTCCTTGTCCGGGTGTGGCACCACCTCCAAAGTTGTGGTACTCTAGTAAACTAAAGTAATGTCTGATCATTACCTTATCAAATGTGCCAATGCGACTAAACTTGAGGTTTTCCATCAAGCATGTAGTGATAGTTTAATAACTTATAAACACACGCTTAATTTAGCTAAAATTACTACTCCAATCTCATCCGCCTTGATAAAAACAATCTTAAATAGTTGTTCAGTACAGTAGCATCGCTAGCCCAACAAGGGACTCCCCCCACTAGCTCCACCCACTCAGCTGATGACTTCATGAAATTCTTCATAAGAAAAATTTACTTATTAGAAAGGAGATTAAAGACAACGCGTTTCAGCTCCAACTGGGTTCCATTAACGCCGATACAAATGCATGTATGACGGATATTGCCCTCCAAAATAATCACTCTCTTTTTGATGAAATAACATAAGAGGAACTCCTGTGAATGTTGTCTGTCTATCTGTGTTGGCCCTGCGATGAGGTGGCGACTTGTCCAGGGTGTACCCTGCCTTCCGCTCGATTGTAGCTGAGATAGGCGCCAGCGCCCCCCGCGACCCCAAAAAGGAATAAGCGGTAGAAAATAGATGGATGGATGGAACTCCTGCGACTTGTAAATGGGACAAAACAAACAACATGTGTCCTTGACCCAGTTCCTGGAAAACTTATCAAGTAGCTGTTTGTAATATTAAGACCATCAGTGCTAAATATTATTAACTTATCACTTTCCTCTGGTACTGTTACCATACCATTCAAAAAAGTGGTTATTCATCCCCTGCTCCAAAGACCTAACCTCGATCCTGACCTCATGGTAGACTACTGGCCAGTTTCCCACATTCCCTTTTTCTTGAAAACATTTTTGCACAGCAGCTAAATGAACATTTAGCGTCTAACAATCTCTGTGAACCCTTCCAGTTCGGTTTCAGGGTAAATCACTCTACAAAGACAGCCCTCGCAAAAATGACTAATGATTTATTGCTAACTGTGATGCTGATGCGTCATCCATATCGCTGCTACTTGATATTAGCGCTGCTTTCGATACCGTCTATCATAACATTCTATTAGAACGTATCGAATCACGTATTAATATGTCAGACTTAGCCTTTTTTGGTTTAACTCCTATATTATTGACAGGATGCAGTGTGTCTCCAATAACAATGTGACCTTGTAGTATGTTAAGGTAACTTATGGAGTTCCACAGGGTTCGGTACCTGGCCCTTCACTTTTCAGCATCTACATGCTGCCACTAGGTGACATATGCAAATACAGTGTTAGCTTTCACTGTTATGCTAATGACATCCAACTCTACATGCCCCTAAAGCTGACCAACATGCCAGTTTGTAGTCACCCGTAGGTATGTCTAAATGAAGTCAAACAATGGATGTCCAGCAACTTTTTGCAAAGCAAACAAAAATGCTGATTATCGGTCTTGCTAGACATCGGCACCTATTTACTGTATTAATACCACCTTAACATTTGACAACAAAACAATTATACAAAGCGACTCGGTAAGGAATCTCTATTATCTTCGAACCAACTCTCTCATATGAGTCACACATTAAGAGTGTCACTAAAACAGCCTTCTTTCATCTCCGTAATATCGCTAAAATGTGTCCCCTTTTGTCATCCACCGACTCATCTCGATTACTGTAACATATTACATTTGGGTGTCCCTATGTCTAGCATTAAAAGATTACAGTTGCGGCTGCTAGGCTTTGACAAGAACACGACATTTTTATCACATTACGTGTGCATTGGCAACCTGTGCACTTAAGATGCGACTTTAAGGTTTTACTGCTTGCGTATAAAATACTAAATGGTCTAGCTCCATCCTATCTTACCGCTTGTATTGTACCATATGTCCCGGCCAGAAATCGGCTTTCAAAGAACTCCGGCTTATTAGTGATTCCCAGAGCCCAAAAACAGTCCGCGGACTTTAGAGCATTTTCTATTCGGGCTCCAGTACTCTGGGATAACCTACCGGTAAAAGTTAGAGATGCTACCTCCGTAGAAGCATTTAAGTCCCATCTTAAAATTAATTTGTATACTTTAGCCTTTAAATAAACCACTTTTTAGATCAATTGTTTTGCTGTCACTCTTTTCTGCTCTGCCCCCCTCTCCTGCGTTGAGAGGTTATCAGGTGACTATAGATCAGCCTCCACAAATTAGGTGCTAGCTGTTCAAGGTCGGGACCCAGGATGGACCACTCCTCTTTGCATCAGTTGTTGACGTCTCTGCGCTGCTGACTTGTCTCCTTTCAGGGTGATCCCATGCTGACTCGACTTTTTTACATGAAGTCGGGACACGGGGTGGACTACTCCTTATGCATCAGTCGGTGATGCCTTTGTGCCCCGACGTGTTTACATGCAAGAGGATCCCCTTCTGGGCCCACTATGGACTGGACTCTCACATTATTAACAGTATCCACTTGGCATCCATTGTACCAGTCACCAAAGGGGGGTGGGGGTTGAACTCCACATCTGCGGTCTTTTCCAAGGTTTCTCGTTGTTGCCATTGGGTTTACTTTTTCTTGCCCTGATGTGGGATCTGAGCCGAAGATGTCGTTGTGGCTTGTGCAGCCCTTTGAGACATTTGTGATTAAGGGCTAAATAAGTAAACTTTGATTGATATAGCTTATTACTGCCCATAACTGTATATAAGTTGGCCCACGTCGTTGTTACAATGTTCTGTGTATGTGTCTGAGGCTAGCAGTTAGCACTTAGAGTAGCTGTAATGTCGTGAATAAAACAGCTTGTTAAGAGGACAACTGGATCCCTTCTTTTATTGTTACATCCACACATGACACTGCATACCATGCTTTTGTTTTTGCTAGTCTTGATTCAAAGTCAAACTCAGCAGTATATAACACTACTTGTGTACATGTTGAATAGGGGGAGACAGAAGCAATACAATCGCTTCATTCCGAGACCATTACATTTTGTCCCCCTCCACCACCAAAGTACAGCTGACATCAAAGACATGCGCAGTTAGGATCATTTCAACACAAATTTCGGAAGATGTGTTTTCATGCGCTACAATCCGAATTAATAAACCACCCGTCTCGATTGGAATAAACCATCCGTCTCGATTGGAATGAAATTTTGATTCGAATGTGTGTGATCGGGTCAGAATATTCCAAATGGCATGTTTAGATGTAGCATTTTTATTCCGGTTAGGCTTTTAATCAGATTAAATGTGTCCATATGCACATAATTAATGATGGAATGTAGAATAACAAGAACGATTTCTCAGATTGTGCTTTTTCTTCTCTCTACACTTCTGGTCTCTACTCAGCTTTGCTGGGTTACGTAAGTTACAGGACACAATAATACAATATACAAAACATATATGTGTGTTCATATACAGATCATGTTACACGTACAGACATAATACAGTTACATTTTTTAACAACTAAAATATACACATCCAAATGCAAAATGACTGACCTCATCAGCGCCAACAACAATTAATATTTTAACAGTTGGCAAATGAATTAGGTGTACACAGAGGGATTATTAATAGCTGCAAATTCTGGGCACCTTTTAGAAACAAAACCAAGAACAAAAGAGCACCCAGTCATAAGTAGAAAAAGCTTTTGGAAACATTTCAATGACTTATTGGATCTGTTTTTTATTGTATGCAGGGATTTGAACTAAAGTATCTGTGGATATAGTCATGAATAAAATTAACTCAAGTTATGTTAATTGTTGGCATCCGGCTGATGGCAAAGCATGAGACTTAAGCGACTTTTTTTTCTTCAACCGACAGCATAACCAAAACTATGTTTTTGAGTCACAAGTCTTATTAGGCCATTTGCACTGAATATTAGTTTCATGTGGGATGTCAATTAATAACATTAAAATAACACTTTTTAGCGTTTTGACTCCCACAAAAACCTTTTTGAGTTGCAAAAAATAAAGAGAGTCCAATTTATTTGAATGTGTTTGCTTGTTTTACCTTCTAGGTGTTTAGAATGTATCTGCATATCTGCAGTATGCTCTTACTCAGCACTGTAATTTCATTGTTTATAGTATTAAATCTTTGGAAGGCATGTTGTTTTCCTAGATTCTAGAGTGAAAATATATTATTTAGTGGTTCTTTCAAGGACTAACCCTTTGATTTTTCTGATTTTTATGTGTTTTCATGTGTCTAGGGGGATGATATCTTGGACAGAAGCTCGGAGCTCATCTACACTGGGGAGCTGTCATGGATCTATCAGCCATATGGGCGCAGCCAGCAGCGAGTCTTCTTCCTCTTTGATCACCAGCTGGTTCTCTGTAAGAAGGTAGAATGTCTCCTACTTTGTTCACTTGTTTCCTTTCATTTGGATTCCTGTTTGCTTGAGAACAAGCTGATAAGGGAGAACACAAACCTAACCGGTTCATTGATAGTGTTGTATCCCATGGTGACGACAGAGATGCTTGAAGGAAATGCAACATGTTAGAAATACTATAGATTACAAATTGCCAAATGCAAGAGCCATCAGTAAAAATCTGTTTAAATACTCAGCACATTTCCCAAAATGGAGCTGCAATAGTTAGTTAGGGTTTGGATGCACTAAGGCTGTGCACCGCTGTCAGACTGATGTTCATGGTCGGATACACTCAAGTATAGGTACACACAGGCGCAGGCACAAATGCAGAGAGACACTTGCACAAACTGCCTCACAAAGGCAGAAGAAACACATCCTTACATGCAACGAAATTAGAACCTAAAACAATTATCCCACCATTTACACAAAAAACACCATATTGTGTACATGTGTGTTCCTTCCTTGATCTCATTTACCCTCATTCTATCACCACAAGTCATCGCTGGTTCCAATGATCAAGTTCAGTATATGAGCGGATCACAGTTTTTCTATCACCACTGAAAAAAAACTCCCCAAGGATATGCTATGTTATATATTTTGTTCTTTTTTTTCCAGTTAAGAATTTTTTCCTACACTTCCTCACCTTCCTGAATCCAACATGTAAGGGCATCCCTGGGGCCACATTAGACCTTCATCTTTTCCTCTTGTATTGTTCTTATCAGTACAAAGATGCAGATTTCTTTTTGTATGCTCATTAAAAGTTATGATTCTCTTTTTACCCTCGCTGACCTCACTGTGTGACTAGATGTTGTTTAGTCCTAAGGCAATAGTGTGAGGAGATGATTTTATGCGGACAGTACATGGAAGTAAATAAAGTTATGCGAGCTAAGGTTATTTGTGATGGATGCTGAATGACTTCATGGTCTAATTTGCTTAATTGACCATGACACAAAACTCAGTGTTTGTGTGTGGACGGGTAAAACAGAGCTTTTGGGCTTATAGCGTAATATGAAAAATGATTTTGCTTTTAAAAAAATAAAAAAGATTCACATCCAAATCCCGGCATTCAATCGATCGCAACTGGACTCTTTGGTTTGTCTTAGAAAACATGCTGCCTCTCAACTTAGTAAGCTTCCTTAGTTCATGCTCGTAGCCTTAGATTGGTCGGATCTAGTCTTGGTCTTAGGTTGGTCAGATCTAGTAGAGCGGCTGGTGCCAAAACCCCAAATTTTTATACTCCAAAACCAGGAGGGTGTGCCTGGGTAAGGATGGCTTTGACCTTTTGTAGTGAGAAAAACAATTGTTAAAGCCAACGATATTTAAAGTGTAATTTCCCCTCGTTATCATTGACATAATGTGTGGCAGAACGATCGTGTACAAACCCCGTTTCCATATGAGTTGGGAAATTGTGTTAGATGGAAATATGAACAGAATACAATGATTTGCACATCCTTTTCAATCCATATTCAATTGAATGCACTACAAAGACAAGATATTTGATGTTCAAACTCATAAACTTCATTTTTTTTGCAAATACTTAAAACTTTGAATTTCATGGTTGCAACACATGCCAAAGTAGTTGGGAAAGGGCATGTTCACAACTGTGTTACATCACCTTTTCTTTTAACAACACTCAATAAACTTTTGGGAACTGAGGAAACTAATTGTTGAAACTTTGAAAGTGGAATTCTTTCCCATTTTTGTTTTATGTAGATAAGGGGTGTCAAACGTACGCCCAGCGGGCCGGATCAGGCCCGCAAACAGGTTTTATCTGGCCCACGGGATTAGTTTGCTAAGTATACAAATTAACCTGAAATTTTTGAATGAAAGAAACAGCTCTTCTACATGTGTCTACTGGATGTTGCAATAGCAATTCTTTGTATCTCTGTAGATCAGGGGTCGGCAACCCGCGGCTCCGGAGCCTGGATCACTGATGTGGCTCAGCTGCATACTTTCCGACCCCCCCATTTTACCGGGAGGTTTTCCAAATTCCATTGCCTCTACCAGAAATTTCACCAGGATAACATTCTGAGGTTTTCACCAAGCCAACAATATTGAGGCCGTGCCATGATGGCAATGCCTTGAACGTCCTTTCAACCATGTTGTAGCGTCCGCTTTAATACTATGGCATCTGAGTGCTGGCCGGCCCCATCTAGTGTGCGGCTGCTGACTCATTGCACAAGTGACTGCAAGGCATAGTTTTTCAACAGCCATACAGGTTACACTGAGGGTTGTGATATAAACAACTTTAGCACTCTTACTAATATGCGCCACACTGAGAAACCACACCAAAAAAGAATGACAAACACATTTCGGGAGAACAATCCGCGCTGTAACACATTATAAACGCAACATAACAAATACCCACAATCCCATGCATCCCTGACTATTCCGGGCTCGATTATACACCCCCACTACCCCCCCACCTTCCCCCCCTCCATGCTTCGGTTGAGGTGGGCGGGGGTGTATAATGAAGCCCGGAATAGTCAGGGATGCATGGGATTCTGGGTACTTGTTATGTTGCGTTTATAATGTGTTACAGTTTGGATGTTCTCCCGAAATGTGTTAGTCATTCTTGTTTGGTGTGGTTTCACAGTGTGGCGCATATTAGTAAGAGTGTTAAGGGTGTTTATATCACAACCCTCAGTGTAACCTGTATGGCTGTTGAGTAAATATGCCTTGCAGTCGCTAATGTGTGTCTGCAGAAGCCTCATACAACATGTGAATGGACTGGCAAGCTGTTTGTTACGGTTGTAGAGGGCGCTAGACGCATTGTCATCATAGCACACCCTTATTATTGTTGTTTGGGTGAAAACCAGCAGACAGTCGAGAGAAAGGTTGCTCTGAAACTCGATAGTCTCCCGGTAAAATTGAGATGGTTGTCAAATGTGATGTTGTCAAGCGGCATTCAAATAAAATCTGCACTAATATTAAGTTTTCATATGAAGGTGTGGGCCGTGTGTCTGAGATCCCTGGTTACTGCATAGCACAAAGCAAAACAAAACTTTGTACGCTGTGTTATTTCATTTTAAGTTTCTAAAGAGCCTTGTGGCTCCCATAGTTTTCTTTATTTTGTGGAACAGGTCAAAATGGCTCTTTGAGTGGTTAAGGTTGGCAATCCCTGCTGTAGATGATGGTAGATATGTACAAAATAAACCACATGATGTTAGTACATCAATCGAGGAAAATGAACAAAATACATACATGGCATACTGTAATTTGATTTTGATATTTTTTTTTCTTTATAGATTGAAAATGAACACCATTGAGTTGACAAATGAACATTATCACATCATTCATTCAGAAAATATAAATAACGACAAATAAAGATAGAATACTAACTCTAAAATTAGTTTGACACCTTTCGATGTAGAGCTTCAGTCGTTCAACAGTCCGGGGTCTCCGCTGTCATATTTTAAGCTCCATAGTGCCCCACACATTTTTGATGGGAGACAGGTCTGGACAGCAGGCGGGCCAGGAAAGTACCCGCACTCTTTTTTTTTTTTACCAAACCACGCTGTTGTAACACGTGGCTTGGCATTGTCTTGCTGAAATAAGCAGAGGCGTCCATGATAACGTTGCTTGAATGACAACATATGTTGCTCCAAAACCTGTATGGACCTTTCAGCATTAATGGTGCCTTCACAGATGTGTATGTTACCCATGCCTTGGGCACTAATACACCCCCATACCATCACAGATGCTGGCTTTTGAATTTTGTGCCCATAACAATCCGAATGGTTATTTTCCTCTTTGTTCTGGAGGATACTACCTCCTCTGTTTCCAAATATAATTTGGAATGTGGACTCGTCAGACCACAGAACACCTTTCCATTTTGCATCAGTCCATCTTAGGTGAGCTCAGGCCCAGCCAATCTGGCGGCGTTTCAGGATATTGTTGATAAATAGGTTTGGCTTTGCATAGCTGAGTTTTAACTTGCACTTACAGATGTAGCGACCAACTGTAGTTACTGACAGTGGTTTTATGAAGTGTCACTTAGACCATGTGGTGATATCCTTTACACACTGATGTCGGTTTTTGATGCTGTACCGCCTGAAGTCCGTAATATCATCTCTTACGTGCAGTGATTTCTCCAGATTCTCTGAACTTTTTGATGATTTTTTGGACCGTAAATGGTAAAATCCTGAAAATTCCTTTGCAATAGCTAGTTGAGAAATGTTGTTCTAAAACTGTTCGATAATTTGCTTACAAAGTGGTGACCCTCACCCCATCCTTGTTTGTGAATTACTTAGCATTTCATGGAAGCTGCTTTTACACCCAATCATGGTACCCACCTGTTCCCAATTAGCCTGCACACCTGTGGGATGTTCCATATAAGTATTTGATGAGCATTCCTCAACTTTATCAGTATTTGTTTCCACCTTTCCCAACTTCTTTGTCACGTGTTGCTGGCATCAAATTCTAAAGTTAATGATTATTTGCAAAAAAAAAAATGTCTATCAGTTTGAACATCAAATATGTTGTCTTTGTAGCATATTGAACTGAATATGGGTTGAAAATGATTTGCAAATTATGTATTCCGTTTATATTTACATCTAACACAATTTCCTAACTCATACGGAAACGGGGTTTGTATAAATCTGACAACAGTATAAAAATTTGGGGTTTTGCCAACAGCCGCTAGACTAGATCTGACCATTCTAAATGTGTGAGCATGAACTGATAAAGCCAACTCGGCTGAGAGGCAAAGGGTCTTCTAAGACAAACCAAACAGCCCAGCCCAGATTGATTGAATGCCCTGAGATTACAATGACCTGGATGAATGACAACATTTATAGACATCCAAGTCATAATTTTAAATTATTCATATTCTAAAAACGATTCACAATTTTCCAGAATTTATGAAATGTATTTTTTGTTTCTTTTTAAGAATATATTTATTTAATTAAGTTTTTTTAGTCCTTTTCTATCTACATTTATGTGCTGCAGCTGAGAGGTGCTTTTGTAACCTGTTTTGAAAAGGTTTTATTGTAATTTTTCTACCAAATTATATATTGCAAAAATATATGTTAATGGAGAATTGATTTTAAATCAAATCCTCACCCCAAAAATCGGAATCAAGTCAAATCGTAAGTTGTTGTAAGATTCACATCCCTATTTTTAAACAACAAAACTACAGTTGTACGGTATACCGGTGAGGCTGTTCTGCACAGGCAGGTCAACCAAAATGTTTGGCCGCCAAAATAGCTCATTGCCGCAGTAACGCCATAAGGAGGACAACTTATTACAAGCTTGTATACCATCACATAAGTTGTGGTTATTGGGTTCAATTTAGGGGTGTAAAAGTACAGCATTCTCACAGTTTGGTGCATACGTCGGTATTGTCTACATTTAAAACCTCTCCTTGTGGTCTACATAAGATGTTATAGTGGTTATTTGGTCAGACCATCTTTAAGTTGCTTTCTGACCATCTCTCGGGTATGCACCCTTTTGTGGGCGGTCTTACTTACATGCCAAAAACCTCTTCCAGGCCACGACCACTTCAACTGCTTCTTCTGGGTACGGCGTGGCGATGTTGGTAGAGTGGCTGTGCCAGTAATCTGAGGGTTACCGGTTCAATCCCCACCTTCTACCATCCTAGTCACGTCCGTTGTGTCCTTGGGCAAGACACTTCACCCTTGCTCCTGATGGGTACTGGTGAGTGCCTTTCATGGCAACTCCCGCCATCAGTGTGTGAATGTGTGTGTGAATGGGCGAATGTGGAAATACTGTCAAAGCGCTTTGGGCTCCCTAAAAAGGGATAGAAAAGCGCTACACAAGTACAACCCATTTACCATTTACCATTACTAATACGGTACGGCGGTACTAATGAATTAAACACGGTGCTATACTGCCTCTGAAAAGTACCGAACATGATGGTACACCGTTGTGGCTTTGCAGAGAAGCATTTTAGGCAATGCACACACACAGAGTACTTACAAGCAGAAACAGAATAAAGAGCCGAAAGGGAGAATGGATGCATTTTGGCTTAAAAACTTAACCATAAAGGTAAAGCTGCAAAACTGAAGCACCGCTCAATGAGAGGTGCTTTATACATGGCTAGCTAGCTAGCAGCTAACAACCACCCGCAGTCAGCAGTGTTTTAGCTACTTCTAAATCAGTAATCTTTGCCTCTATGGTGACAAATAAACTACGTTTTTTACAACTTTCATCCTGCACGACGAAAAATAGCTAACATGCTTCACTACACACCTTAGGAGGACACATTAGCTAACCGCAAGCTAGCACTCCTGAATGTAAACAAATGCCGAGTGTGGATCTATTCTACACAGACATCGACTGTAACGATACCAAGTACAAGACCTGTATAAAGTCAATACTAGAATGATCAAATCGATATATTTTCTTACTCTCACAAAATATTTTTTAATTTTCTATTGTTTACAGACTCAGGAAATATGTTCCTGTACACAGAAAACATGTAATTCTGACCAATGTATGACGCTGTAACTACTTGGTATTGGATTGATATAAAAATTTGTAGTATCACCCAAAACTTATGTAAAGTATCCCCACAACAGAAGAGTAAGTGATTTCTACGTTTTCACAGATTTATAGATAAAAAATGTTAAATAAAACAGAAAGTAAGTAGGTATTAATAGTATATGACAAAGTAGATAAATATTCCATTAATGTTCTACTGCTTGTCCCTCATCATTATGCCAAAATAATACAATATGTTACTGCATACTTGTGCAGCCAAAATAGGAGCCTTTTTAACCTGTTTGCTTACTTACTACTAAAAGAGAAGTTGTCTCGTATGTTCACTATGTTATTTAATTACACAATTGTTCTTTGATTGCAGTAAGAATTGTATGTTCAATGTATCATAAAATATTATGTTAAAATAAAGCCAATTATAATATTTTTTGTGTTTCCCTTTATTGTGAAAAAATATCGAATTTTATCGAAATACATTTTGATACCGATACCAAAATATTGGTATCAGACAACCCTTGAACATGAACTTATTGACTTGCTGGTTGGTTCCTGTTGGCTCGCGTGTACATCTTATAATGCTCATTGCAGATTTAAAAAAAATTCCCCATGTTTTCTGGTCTCCATGTAGGTGTGCACTGATTCGAAAAATAATCTACACATCATGTGTTTGTTTGTTAGCAGAATGACGATGCCAATTACTGTAGGGAGTTGGATTAACATGCTAAACAGTCCCATGTTTTGGTGAACAAGGGGAAACACACTAAATCCAAAAATGTATTTAAAAAACAACATCAAGTGTTTCTGTGGTGGTCCAAAAGGAATTGTGTCAGCCCGCTACAAATAAATAACTCTATAGTAAATCACGTTCAATGTTATTATTACTAATTCACAAAGGTAGAAGCAAACAAGTCAGAGAAATTGGCATCCTACTATGTGCAAATGGGGTGTTAGTATAGCTGTGTTGCAGATGGAAAGGGTTACGTAAGACAGACTGTTGGATATGAACAGGATGTGGCTTAGTGACACCTCAGGAATTCAAATTACACACACTACATGCCGACACTAAACATTAACATCTTTCTGTGCATCCTTCCAGGATCTGATACGAAGGGACATACTTTACTATAAGGGTCGCATCGACATGGATCGCTACGAGGTGCGGGACGCTATCGATGGCAGAGACGATGATTTCAACGTAAGTGTGAAGAACGCCTTCAAATTGTGCAACAAAGACAGCGACGAGATCCACATCTTTCTGGCCAAGAAGCCTGAGGAGAAGATCCGCTGGCTCAGGGCTTTCCATGAGGAGCGGAAGATGGTGCAGGAGGACGAGAAAATCGGTTAGTGTTACTTTTGGAAAGCATTTGAGTTATCCACAATGGGAAGTATAGATCCAGTCGGTCACTGTATGCTCTGAGGGAACTTGCAGCAAAACACAAATAGACCGAGTTGCTTATTAATTCAAATGTTATTCTTGGCATCAGTGTGGAGTGCATTATATATTTTTACAACTTCAATGTGTAATTATCATTATAAACGTTAATTCAAAATTGATTGGTGTTCAATAATTTGTGTGAATACTAAGGCACGTGTTTACATTCTACATTATTGATCAAGTTATTCTATTTTTGTTATGCTTCTTAACTGCCATTAGAGATGATCGTTTAGGATGATTGGGCTCGAACTTTTTAAGCCCAAACCTTTTTCAGAGGAACAACCGCTGACAAAAAGATGCATTTTAGTGGCAATTTTACTTTGCGATGATACATGCATGTACAATGGGCAGTTTTTGTCAGAAATACGTTCCAAAAGGTCAGAAATTGCGAGAACCTTTGTCCCATTTAGAAAAAATTTAAATCCAATTATTCCGTACCAAAAACCCCAAAGTATTACAAACTATTGTTGGCAAATACAGCCATGAGCAGAGAAGGAAGTGGGGATTGAAGAGTACTTTCTTATATCCAATAGTGTTTCTCACCTTTAAATTTGTGCTATCACCCGCAACTTTATTTGGCTTCTTGGTGTCTTATTCTGTAGACGTACTCAATAAATCAAAAGCACAGTGACTGAGCATTCGATTTTGCGGAATGATACGCAGGCAAACAGACTAGGTTATCAGGCACATTAATTGGCTGTACGATAACCGAGACGGCATACAAAAACCAAAGCAAGCTTTTGGCGAGAATTATAGTCAAAAACAGAACCATCCAAAAAAACGATGTACCTTTGTACTAGAGTGCAAATCATCAGCCCGTGTTGTATTCTACATTTCATTTATTCATTTGGCATTTCAAGCCGGTGACTGTGTTTCTCAGTAATCACAGAGAAGAATTGCAACTTCTACTTTCTTATGCTAGTCTTATTTTACTGAGCACACTGTGTTGTTCACTGTTTAGGTTTTGAGATCTCAGAGTACCAGAAGCGGCAGGCAGCCATGACAGTGAGAAAGGTGACCAAACAGAAAGGTGAGGCAACAAGAAGATATCAGGTGATTTCAACTTTCTTTTCCACGCTGCTGTGCCCTGTCTTCTCATTGCTGTTTACTCTTCTTTCAACCTGTCTGCTTGTTTACTTTCATCACTTTTTCTCAAACACACAAACATATCTTTTTGGAATGGTTGCACAAAGCAAGCTGCAAAAGTGAAGTAGATGAAGATTGTTTGTATTCTTTCATTTGCGTCAAGTGTTTGTCTGCTCGCATTAAGCTTACTCGCCACTTGTACTTGTTAAGCATCAATGAAAAGACAGAGGGTTGTTTGCATGGAGTATTGAGTTTAATAAGATGACACCAGTCTTCATGGCATCTGGATTCTCTGTCACACTTGTCTGTGTCCATCCCCTTTTTACATCTTTTATTCAACTGAGATTTGTTTTCACTTGATTTCTAGATACAGTTATTTAACATTTAGTGTACATCCTCTTTTTTGTAATTTAGGGGGTATTTGTAGACTAGAGAGCAAGCTAATAAGCCCTATGAAGAGGGCAAAGTCAGTAAATCCAACATTCTAACACCTGTATCCTGTTCAGGGACACGGGTAGCTGGAATTTAATCCAGGTGATTTCAGGCAAAAGGTAGACCAATTTCCAGTAAGTCACGGGGCACATGTAGACAAAAACGTATTTATACTCACATTTTGACACCATCACTGAGTATGGATCCAAAGGTCGCTGCCTACCTGAAAATCAGGGGAGTCAGAGTTATTTTTGGCATGCTGCAGGTTTTCACAAGCCCTTGGCATATAACGGAAATCAAATAAATTAATTCTAATGAGATGAATCATTAAATGTTACAGTAATTTTTTTTTTATCCCTTGTACACAAACTAACTTTGACAAAAGACCATAAACATATGTCCACTGCAGAGGACACTGGTTCTCTTGAGGTTAAATTGACTGACAATGGATTGGTTTTGACTAATTTAATACACAACGGGCTTGATCTACTAAAATCCCCCAAAAAAGTACAAATTGTGTGTACTATCAGTGCGCGTGTTGTTTGTGTACAAGTGATAACAAGTGCAAAAGTGGTGCAGACTGCCCTATTTAAATGTGGTTTGTCATTGTATACCAACTGTCACCATGGAGACACTCATTTCCCTCAGCATATGTGGTGTCATGTTTTCCAACCTACAGCGTTCCGTCATGTTGACATGCAGCACACAAATATAATCTGCATCACCTTTTCTGGGCTATATTTAAGCGTGATTTAGACAATAGAACCTACTTTTAGCATGCTGAATGTGTGCTGTAAGAGTGATCCGGTCGCAGGAGAATGCATATTGCTAGAAGTTTTTTCATGTAGAGATATATCATTATAATATACAGTATCTCCTATATGAAAAAAAACCCAAATTGGAAAAAAAAACACCAGCAGACAAAAAATTGTCAGTCTTATTTTTCTCTGTGAGAGCAAGTGTCCCATTTATAGGCTCAAAAGCCAGACATTTCTCAGCTCCCGACCAGTAAACACTCCTCTGTGACTTTGTCATTTCAATATAATGGAACGAAAAGTACAATCCTCTGATTGTCTCCAGTTGCGTCACAACTTCACTGAGTTCAGTGAAGAAAAAAGCAAACATGTCAAAGACATTTATCAAGATGCTAGCAGTCGAGCGCCAAGCAGTCAGCACAAACACGAGGCCCAAATGTCACAAATGCTGGTGTCATCCTTTCCGTTTTAGCCATGTTGATGTTAGGCTAGTTGTCATGTTAGATTTACCATGACCGATGTTTTCGGTATTGCCATGCTAAGCATGAACATCCATTAAAGTGTGTATTAACCAATGACCACTTCTGAATGTTCTCTCTGATGTTAGGACCCCTGTAGATGTCTGTCACAAGTAAAAGTATATGTGCTGTATGTGTACATGGCTGGCACAAGGTGAAGTACTCTCTTGAATTTCAGATTCATTTATAGATTTCATCTTGAGAAAGAGGGCCATGTTGTATGGACATGGTTTGAAAATGATAAAGGTATATGCACAAGAGTTCTCCTCAGAGCTAGCACAATAAGATGCCATGGCAACTGCTAAAACAGCATTGTGAGGTGTTGTCATTGGAGCATGCAGTCACTGTTCAATGTGCTGATAAACATTATCAGCACTATCTCAGATCAACACGAGTAGTCTAGCACAAATAGATCCCACCCCGCTCACTGTTAAAACAGTGTTTGGCAAAACACCTGGAACAAAAACACATCCCATCGCTTTTGCGTGTGGGTTTTTTTTAGATGCCATGGCAACTTTGGAATCTTTCATCTGCAAATGGACTAGTTTGTGACCCCAGCATACTTGTGACGCTTGTAGACTGTAGTCAAATGACATAGGCTGTAGTTCGATGCATATTACCAGCTTTCTGTTGGCTTTATTTTCCTAAAGCTTGTGTTTCTCAAGTGTTGGGGGTGCTATTCAAACAAGTGTGCCATCAACAAACAAGTCTCTTGTCCAAAAGCCTGGTTGCACAGTGTATCAGATGTGATGTGTTGCTTCTCTTGTTTGCTTCAGACAGACTTTGATTGAATAGCATCTTTATCTTTAGTCTCCCTTGTGTCATCACTTCTGCTGAATTGCACTTGCCATCCTCTTCAGCCGTAATCATACGATCATATTTCAGGTTTAATATGCAGGAATGTTAGCGTTCTGAATGTGTGCAGCATGAATGGATGTTTTGTTGCCGAGCAATTCAGTGACAATACTGACAATTGTTTGTTCTTTGCTTTTTTTCTTTTTGCTTGGCGCCCCCGTGTTCCCCCTGGTATCCCTCTCTTGCTTTTCTGCACCTGCTGATTTCCTAGGTGTAAACAGGTGCACACCGCCCTCATACCCGCCCCCGCAGGACCCCCTCAGTGCGGGGCAGTATGAGGTAACGGAGGACATGGCACAAGGAGACGTTTTTGAATTCAGTCAATCCAAAAGAGGCCAGGCTCCTTTCTGGCAAAATTTTAGTAGATTAGCTCCATTTAAGAAGTAGAGACTCTTCTGAAGGACCAGCTATTTTGTTTTTCCTCGTCGCACTAAACACTGGATGATCACGTCCCACTATGAAGAAAATACAAAAACACACTTACTCAAGAGACTTTCAAATTTAAGGACCAATATTATAGGGAGTGGTTGAAAGCAGCAAGGGGACTGAATATTTTAATAGAATTGTGGGGAAAGATGAATTATATGTTTAAATCATGTTTAGTTATTAACCATCACAAAGGTTCTCCCTCAACACTCCTCATCACACCCATCTGAATGTCCTGGAGTTTATTGAGATTGTTGTATTTTATCCTCTAAAAATCCATCTTGTGGAGGAGACAAGGTTGTTGTATGATTGTGAGATATTTGCTGTGCTGCTATGTGAGATTGCTTGATGCATTCTTGTGAATGTGAGTCCAAATAACAATAGGCCTTGGCCATTGGCGGAGGCGTCTGACGGAAACGCAAAGCTCGACTGTTGTCCGTCGCTAATCACTGAGCATCCACGACAACTCACACCTGCTTCTTGGTCAACGAGTAGCCCTCTAGTCCCAATGTCTTCATCCTGGCATCTTCTTTATCTCTCTGCCCACCTGCTCCACCTCTATGAGTCAGAGGAAGCACCTCGTTCCTTCAAAAAGCTGCCACCAGCCATGATAGGGCGACTCCGGGAGCAAATCGATAGCGGGAACGTCAATTGAGTATTTTTTTTACATTATTACACCAAGCAGTTTTGACAGGGTATTCATATCATATCCTGGAGGGTCGAAGGCCGTGGGGTTGTGGAGAGCTTGCCGCTCAGATGAACCTGCTGGGAGCAGGAGATAGGCAGGCTATGCTCCAGCCATCGTCTTGCCAGAGCCCCTCCCCTCTCTCCCCAGAGACCACCCCTGTTGCACTGTGCTGGCAGCTCAGAGACTGTTTGGAAAGAGCACGGCCCACCTCCAGAAATACTAGTAGTGAAGTTAATTTTTGAAATAATACTTTTTTTTTTTTGTATTGCTCACACTGAGAAAGGTAACCGATTTAATTCAGAAGAGTGATGAACGCAGGAAGTAATGAGACGAAAGGTTATAGCGAGGAAGTATCAAACTTCCTGAGGTTGGGAAGTATTGGTGGACTGCAGTGTATGGAAGTGCAATATGACAGCATAGGAAGGCACAACGATAAAAATCATGTGTAGCATGCAGAGATGCTTACAGATTGCAGCTTCAAACCTTGGCACTTCCCCCCTCCGTCATGTTGTGTATTCAGATCTGATCCATGTTTTGGCACGGAGCTCCACACTGTTAAGTGAATTACCGAAGATGACAGCCTGATCAGATGGATTTGTTTACCCAACAACGAATGAGGGAGAGACATCAAAGAGAGATTTTCTTGTGGAAGCTTTGGTCATGTTCTTAGCTACAGCTGGAATGTGCGCCAAATTTGGAGCAGACACGTTTCACGTTGTATTGAAAGGACCTGAGTCGTGGCTTTATCGTACTTCACTATTTAATAAGAAAGAGTTCTGTATGTTCTTTGTTTGCCTTGAAACCTTTCAACTTCCTGGGACGGATGTTATTTGTATGCTGTCCAATCTGTTTTATTTTAGTGAAAAAAGTTGGTGTCTGTGGAGAAGGCTCCTAGTCAGATTGTTCTGGAAGACAATTCCCTTGGCCAACAACATACGGTTCCCCGACCATGATAACCTCAGGTCCAGTGCTGCGCCCACCTCACCTCCCTCGCCTCCTTCCTGTTCTACACGCAGATGCAAACGCACATACACAGACACAGCTACACAATCATGCGCACTTACTGGCCCGTTGTGCTGCGGAGAATAGAGATGCTATCTAACAGTGCCTTCCAGCATTCCACTAGTGATTATCTATTCAGTTTCACAGGCAGATTTGAATTCGTCACATATTTTCCCTTCAGCGTGGGACTTGCAACAGTCTCACCCTTTCTCTCTCATACTGGGAATTCTTGCTTTGCCAGTGCACGAGATCAACCCGGACAAAGATCTTTTCCACATACTGTGCACAAACACTTATGTTACTATACACACTTGCATAGCCGTAATTCTCTTGCACAAATATAAGTTATTCTTATGTTAAAAATGTTTAGGCATAGGGTTGCTTTATTGTTGAAAGTTGATTACTTTGGATTACATCATAGAAATCATTAGTTTTTCTTAGTGGATGTAGAATATACTGTTCAAAGACTATTACTAGCAGTGAGTTAGGAATTCAATAAGAAAAAGT
Source organism: Nerophis ophidion (assembly GCF_033978795.1). Lineage (NCBI taxonomy): Eukaryota > Metazoa > Chordata > Actinopteri > Syngnathiformes > Syngnathidae > Nerophis > Nerophis ophidion. The sequence continues at coordinate 62,666,338 of NC_084615.1, read as the reverse complement.
CATCTATTTTAACTTTATCAGTGACACAAATGTAAATACTGTATAAAGAACAGATCATATATTTGGATATTGGTATTTTGCGTTGGAGACGAATGTTGTTCCAGTTCTAGCGTATGGTAGAGCTCAGTACCCGGTAAATGCATGCTTGTGGCATCCAATACGTTGCATGAGACTTAAAACAACTCTTCATAGTTTGTTTAGTTTTTTTTCATTTCCGTTGTGAAGCCATCGCGGTCTCACTGAAAGGAGTCGCGGTCCACCTGTCTCCTGCTCGTGTCACGTTCACGCTCGTTGCTTTTGTTCTTCGTTCAAGTCCAGAAGAGGAGAGGGCATTGTCAGCTCTTGATAGGTCAAAGGCACTGGCATTCTCTTTACCCAAATATTTGAGAATTTTCTCAATTTGATTTCCTTTTTAAGTCACTGGCACAGCTCTTAACAGCTGGTTATTTATGGAATGCCAGTCACTGGAGCAAAACGGGTATCGTTTTTCTATGACAACCAAATAGGAGATAGCACTGATCATAGGTGTGTGTGTATCGATTTTTAGTCAAGCAGAAGAGCTGAGTACATGTGAACTCTGGGGATGTGCTAAAAATAACCCTAATCTGCAGAATACTTCATTACAATTCATATCATGCTCTTGTTTCAAAATGAGATGCTCTGAAGTACAATGACTTAACAGTCGAGATTATTTTCCGAACTTGTATTTATTGAATTAGTAGCCAGTATTAGATTACATCGTTTTGGCTCAAACAATGTATATATTGTTTTCTTGATCTGATATAGTTAACCCTGACCTTTTACTCGAGGCACAGAGGACGGCCTTCAGTGCTAAGGAAAACGTGTTGTTTTTTTCCCCGATTTTGTTTTCCAGTCATGTACCAAGACAGCCAAGTTAGCAGACTGAATGCATATGAGGTTGCTTGCACCCTTTTTGTGTACACCAGCCACTCACTTGGAACATGACGACATTGCCAATAGAGATCCAGGGTACTACATGGAGTCCAATGAGCCATATATGATGTGGTTTTAATGACAACAAGGTGAACAGAGAGTGGTGTCCCTCTTTTACAAACACACTATTCATTGTATGATACCATCTAGTACCTGCTCTGGCTTTTTGCCCACCACAGAAAATGAACTCACATTACCCAAATCCTTTCGTCGCCATATGCAAACATTTCACTTTTCTTTATTTTTTGTAGGGTTTTTTTATGCTGTCATTTTGAGTTTGAATATTTGTTGTAGAAATGAAAAATAATGCCTATTCAATCCAGAAACTGTGAATGGGAGAGTGGAGATGTCAACTGTATGTACATTATATGTTTTGATGTAATCAGAAGCACTGGGAATATGTTGTACTTCGCTGTAAAAAAAATAAATGAATCCATATCTGATATAGCTGTACTTTTGTTGAAAATAAAACCTCTACAGATCGGTGCCGGGCTTCGATGTGTGAGTGAGTCCATTGCGTTAGATCTCCTGCCATGTGACGACATTTCCTAGAAAATTTGATACTTTGGATACGTGATGGGAAACTCAATTCCTTTTACGAACTTGAGTTCTTATGAGTGAATCACTAAGGTGTTTCGGGTTTTCTATTTGTTATTCACAAAGTGCATATGCAGAAACTCCCACCTGAGCAACAAAATTCCCTGATTCCCCCACAACTCGAGTCTTTTGCAAGAAGGGGAAAAAAACATTGCACTTCAACACGTTAACCCTTATCAGCCACCTAAAACGCTAGCATTGCTACCCTACAAAGATATGTGCTGCTAAAGAAGGTGCCCTGAAGACAGCTGCAAAGAAAGATGTGCTACAACAGTTATAACTACATTTAAAAAAACAGTCCAATCGTTTATCGGTATTGGTTTGAAAGGAATATATATCGCGCATCCCTAATTTTTCAGAATGTTGTGTATCTAGTTTGATAGGTAAACAAATCAGTCCCTAAAAACCTAAGTTGAGGTGGTTTTATTCAGTGCTTCCAAAATAAAGTTACTATAAAACTGAAGAACACAAAGGTAAATACATTAAATACACCTGAAGTGTACTTGCATGTAAGAAAGCATGTTCAGTCGTGGTGTACGGGGATACTGAATCAAGAAATGCAACCCGAGAGAAAAAGTCAGCACCTACTGACTTGATAGCCGTAAATACCAATAAAGACACCGAGATCATGTCCTCTGTATTTTTTTAAGTGACAAGAAGAAAATGATATGACTGACTGCAAATATATCTGTATTTTTTTTAAGTGACCAGAAAAGAAAATATGACTGACTGCAAATATACTTTGTGTTGGACATCGTGTACACTGTACATCAGCTTGCTGTAGACTGTAGAGCATCCTCTCCCAATATACGATCTTTGGTTTTGCACAGCTGGACCCGCCACAACTCCAGACAACAATGTAATACAGTGAATTACACTTTTACTTTAAACATCATCTTATCCGAAATGCCCTGTCAACATAACGTTAACATTAAATAATACTGCGGTAATTAATGTTAATTTCACCTGACAATGCACTTTTAATGAAATCTTACCCCACATGTGTTCCTGGACACGTGATGTTCTGTCACTGATTAGAATAGAATATTAACAAACATTTCTTCCAGGACTTCTGGTAGCCCTTGTGACACTGTGGCCAAACAGCTAAATATGTGTTTCATCTGACATCACATGGACAAAGATAAGACCTTCTGGAGGAAAGTTCTGTGGTCAGATAAAACAAAAATTGAGCTGTTTTGGCACAATACCCAGCAATACATTTGGGGGAGAAAAGGTGAGGCCTTTAATCCCAGGAATACCATGCCTACCGTCAAGCATGGTGGTGGTTGTATTATGCACTGGGCCTGTTTTGCTGCCAATGGAACTTGTGCTTTACAGAGAGTAACAGGGACAATGAAAAAGGACGATTACCTCCAATTTTTTCAGGACAAACTAAAATCATCAGCCAGGAGGTTGGGTCTTGGGCGCAGTTGGGTGTTCCAACAGGACAAAGACCCCAAACACACGTCAAAAGTGGTAAAAGAATGGCTAAATCAGGCTAGAATTAAGGTTTTAGAATGGCCTTCCCAAAGTCCTGACTTTAAACGTGTGGACAATGCTGGAGAAACAAGTCTATGTCAGAAAACCAAAACATTTAGCTGAACTGCACCAATTTTGTCAAGAGGAGTGGTCAACAATGCAACCAGAAGCTTGTGGATGGCTACCAAAAGCGCCTTTTTGCAGTGAAACTTGCCAAGGGACATGTAACCAAAAAGTAACATTGCTGTATGTATACTTTTGACCCAGCATATTTGGTCACATTTTCAGTAGACTCATGATAAATCCATAAAAGAACCAAACTTCATGAATGTTTTTTGTGACCAACAAGTATGTGCTCCAATCACTCTATCACTCAAAAATAAGAATTGTAGAAAATATTGGAAACTCAAGACAGCCATGACATTATGTTCTTTACAAGTGTATGTAAACTTTCCACCACGACTGTATGTATGTGTGTGTATGTATATATATATGTATGTATGTGTATATATATATATATATATATATATATATATATATATATATATATATATATATATATATATATATATATATATATATATATATATATATATAAATATCCATCCATCCATTTTCTGCCACTTATTCCCTTTGGGGTCGCGGGGGGCGCTGGTGCCTATATCAACTACAATCGGGCGGAGGGCTGGTTACACCCTGGACAAGTCGCCATCACATCGCAGATATATATGTGTGTGTGTATATGTATATATGTGTTTATACATACAAACCCCGTTTCCATATGAGTTCGGAAATTGTGTTAGATGTAAATATAAATGGAATACAATGATTTTCAAATCATTTTCAACCCATATTCAGTTGAATGCTCTACAAAGACAACATATTTGATGTTCAAACTAATAAACTTTTTTTTTTTTTGCAAATAATAATTAACTTAGAATTTCATGGCTGCAACACGTGCCAAAGTAGTTGGGAAAGGGCATGTTCACCACTGTGTTACATCACCTTTTCTTTTAACAACACTCAATAAACGTTTAGGAGCTGAGGAAATTAATTGTTGAATCTTTGAAAGTGGAATTCTTTTCCATTCTTGTTTTATGTAGAGCTTCAGTCGTTCAACAGTCCGGGGTCTCCGCTGTCGTATTTTACGCTTCATAATGCGCCACACATTTTCGATGGGAAACAGGTCTGGACTGCAGGCGGGCCAGGAAAATACCCGCAGTCTTTTTTTTACGAAACCACGCTGTTGTAACACGTGGCTTGGCATTGTCTTGCTGAAATAAGCAAATAACGTTGCTTGGATGACAACATATATTGCTCCAAAACCTGTATCGACCATTCAGCATTAATGGTGCCTTCACAGATGTGTAAGTTACCCATGCCTTGGGCACTAATGCACCCCCATACCATCACAGATGCTGGCTTTTGAACTTCGCGCCTATAACAATCCGGATAGTTATTTTCCTCTTTGTTCCAGAGGACACCATGTCCACAGTTTCCAAATATAATTTGACAACACTTTTCCACTTTGCATCAGGCCATCTTAGAGGAGCTCGGGCCCAGCGAAGCCAGCGGCGTTCCTTGGTGTTGTTGATAAATGGGTTTGGCTTTGCATAGTAGAGTTTTAACTTGCACTTACAGTTGTAGCGACCAACTGTAATTACTGACAGTGGTTTTATGAAGTGTTCCTGAGCCCATGTGGTGATATCCTTTACACACATATCTGTTTTTGTTGCAGTACCGCCTGAGGGGTCAACGGTCCATAATATCATCGCTTACGTGCAGTCATTTCTCCAGATTTTCTGAATCTTTTGATG